>NW_015409632.1:0-2090 GCF_001527695.2 Protobothrops mucrosquamatus
GGGGTTATTGTTTGCGGATTGTTCAGCTGTTTCGTAACATCCTGAGTAGTTGAGGTGCTGGCTGTGTGCCCATTAGTCTTTTGTGTTATAACGACCTGGGTAATGGGTTGTGTGATTACATCCTGAGATCTAGTGTAGTGATATCCTGAGTTTTGTGTTGCAACATCCTGGGTGGTTGGCTGTGTTGTAATATCCTGGGCTTTAGCGTTGTAACCTCCTGAGTTCTGTGATGTGATGTCCAGAGCAGAAGGCTGTGATGTAGCATACCGGGCTTTGGTTTGGCTCCGAGTTTGCGGTCTAGCTCTGTGTTCATGGCGTGTGTCCGTTTGCTTTGTGTGGGGGTCGGAGGTAGGTGCAGCAGCTGGTGATGTCGTCGTGGTTTGGCTTCTGAATGGTGGTTGCATTTTGTCTGAGGGATGGGTTTGGGCTTGGGTTTGCCTATCAAAGAAGCCTTGACAGCTATCCAAAACAAATACAACCCCCTAAGCACATCCTAGATCTGACCAACCACTGCCTAACCAACACATACTTCATCCACAATGGACAAAGATACAAACAGATAGAAGGAGCACCTATGGGATCACCCCTCTCACCCGTCATCGCAAACCTATACATGGAACACTTTGAAACCAACGTCTTAGACAAATCTGAACACAAACCCAAACTCTGGCTCAGATATGTAGATGACACTTTTTTAATTTGGCCACACGGGAAAGAAAAACTGGACAACTTCCTCACACATCTCAACAGCCTACACCCCAAAATACAATTCACGATGGAAATAGAAGCTAACAACCAACTCCCCTTTCTGGACGTCCTAATCTACAAAAAACCCAACAGCTCCCTAGGACACACCATCTACCGGAAAAAAACACACACCAACCGCTACTTAAACGCACAATCCCACCACCCCCCTGCACAGATCAACTCCGTAGCCAAGACCCTCATCTCCAGAACCAAACGCCTAGCTGACAAAGACTACCTGAAAACTGAATTACACACTCTCACAAACGTATTAATCTCCAACGGATTCCAAAGAAATACAATTACCAACCTATCAACCTAATCCAAAGGGAAACACCCCCCAAGAACCGAGACATAGAACAGTACAACGACATCGCCCTCGTCCCCTACATCAAAGGCACCACAGATAAAATCAGCAAAATTCTCCACAAACACAATATCAAGACAGCCTTCAGCACCGACCAAAAAATAGCCAACATCTTAAGAAACTCCAAAGACAGGATCCAGCTAGAAAACCAAGGAGTCTATGAAATACCATGCAAAATCTGCCCAGCCACATACATTGGACAAACTAATAGGAGAATAAATGCCCGCATCGCAGAACACAAGAACGCAGTCAGAAAAGAAGAAAAAACTTCCTCCCTCTCCCAGTACCTTAAAGCTACAGGACATGAAATTGATTTTGAAGGAACCAAACTAATCTCCAAAACTGAACACCACAACAAGAGAATAATTATGGAAGCCATCGAAATAGAAAAACACCCCCACAACATGAATAAACGTGACGATACCTCCCGCCTACCAGACATCTGGAAACTACCCCTAATCAACAAACGAGTCCTAGCCACAAAAACTTACACCGGACCCAGAACAACACAGTACGCCGCCACCATTCACCCTCACCAGACCCAAACCCAAGCCCAAACCCATCCCTCAGACAAAATGCAACCACCATCTAGAAGCCAAACCACGACGACATCACCAGCTGCTGCACCTACCTCCGACCCCCACACAAAGCAAATGGACACACGCCATGAACACAGAGCTAGACTGCAAACTTGGAGCCAAACCAAAGCCCGGTATGCTACATCACAGCCTTCTGCTCTGGACATCACATCACAGAACTCAGGAGGTTACAACGCTAAAGCCCAGGATATTACAACACAGCCAACCACCCAGGATGTTGCAACACAAAACTCAGGATATCACTACACTAGATCTCAGGATGTAATCACACAACCCATTACCCAGGTCGTTATAACACAAAAGACTAATGGGCACACAGCCAGCACCTCAACTACTCAGGATGTTACGAAACAGCTGAACAATCCGCAAACAATAACCCC
>NW_015409633.1:0-2089 GCF_001527695.2 Protobothrops mucrosquamatus
ACTCAAGATACTGTATACGAACCATATGATTTCCTTAGAAGATTTTGCCTTGAGCATTCTAATACATTGTCCTTACCATGATTCCCCGAAAGTAAGATCTACCCCGAAAATAAGCCCTAGTTTTGGGGCGTGGCGCAAGCTAGGGCGGAGGTGGAGTTTACCATTGCAGCCAGGCTTCCCATGGATCAACACTTGCCTCACCAGCCCACTTCTGCGGCCGAAGGAGCAGCTTCATTCTGCAGCTGAGAATGGAGCTCGGGCCTGCATTTCGCTGTCAGAGGCTTTTCTGGAAGGCCTGTGCAGCCAAGAACCAAGCTACGGATTCAATCCATAGCTACGGATTCAATCCATAGCTCGGTCCTCAGCTGCACAGACCTTCCGGAAAAGCCTCTGACAGCAAAATGCAGGCCTGAGCTCCATTCTCAGCTGCAGAATGAAGCTGCTCCTTTGGCCACAGAAGAAGTGGGCTGGCTGGGCAGGACTGTTGGTATCGCTGCTGCAAGGTCTTATTTTGGGGAAAACATGGTAGAATCCATTGTATAAATGGATCAATCTGCTATAGTATAAAATCTGAATAAGAGAGCCAGTTTGGTCTAATGGTTAGGTCACCAGGCTGCAAACTGGTAGACCATGTGTTCAAATCCCACCTTAGCATGGAAGTCAGCTGGTTGACCTTGGGCCAGTCACACACTCTCAGATCAACCCACCTTACAGGGTAGTTGTGAGGAAAATGGCTGCTTTGAGGTATTTGTAAAAATAATAAAGGCGGGATACAAATAAATAAATATCAAAATCCAGTAATGAGTCTGGGAATATCTAATAATACAAGGAAGAAGTTTAAGTTGTGTGAATCTAACCTTTGTTGTTTTGGAAATCATTACAATTTCTATGTATAAGAATATACCGGTATTTCTAAGTATTTCTGTCATGAGAATGGTTTCTCAGCTAAACTGTCTGTATTTTGCAACACAGGCTATCAGGTGCAAATTGGCTTATATTAAGCCATGTAAAGGAGCCACTGAATGGACTGTCCAGTCAAAGGACAGATTTGAACAACTGATTCAGGATAAATGTATGCTCTGCTTTGTTACTGGTAAGTATTTATCTTTCTGCCCTGACAACATTAACTTCTGGCCTGCTCACCATTTAGTTGACTACTGCAAGAAACCTTAGGGCTAATTTTGAAAACAAACTGAACATTTCACCTTGGCACAAAACTCAGTGTCTAGATTGCCAGTGTAAAATACTGTTACATTGTCTTGGTTATCAGTAAGCTTCCACACCTCATTCAAAATGCTGGCAATTATTTTTAAAGCTGTATAAACTACAGGATCAGGATACATGAGTCACTGTGCCCTCAGAATTAAATGCATGCTTAAGATATCCAGAAAAGACCAATGGAGGGTTCCTCTTCTCATGAGGTGATTTATTTTGTCTGTCATGGTTCCCATCCTATGGAATACTCTCAAATGAGAGATGATTGGCCCTAGTCCTCCTCAAATACTGCAAGCAGGTTAATGTTACAGGTAGTCCTTGTTCAGTAACCACATTGACACTGCCAACTTTATTGTTAAGCAGAGATGAGCGGCATGTAAATTTGATAAATAATAAAAACAAGTGAAACCGTGAATGATATTACTTTTGATTTCTTTTGATTTGATTTGATTTGATTTTCTGCCATACCCTGTCCTGTCCTCCAAAGGTCATAAATGTGAGAACTGGTTACCTTTTCATCATCATGTAGTAGTAAAAGTAGTAGTAGTAGTAAGGACTACTGTTTTCAGTCTTCAGTTGATTTGGGGTATTATCGAGATATGATTATATGGATGTTTTAACTATCTTCGTATATTTGTTCTTTAATACTGCTGCTTTTCTGTTATTCATAATACAAGGAAGGCTAGGACTAACTACTATGCCTCACTCATCGCGTCATCAGATAATCGCCCGGCCGCCCTCTTCAGGGTAACCCGCTCTCTCCTCCAATTGGAGGGGGGGGGACCCCCTGGAGGGGAGGGCAGAGGATTTTGCGCAGTATCTGTATGACAAAGTCGCTCGGATTCGGGAAGGCTTGGACTCCGACTGGTTGGCC
>NW_015409634.1:0-2089 GCF_001527695.2 Protobothrops mucrosquamatus
TTTAAGCAGAGATTGATCTAGAACCACCTCGTGTGTGATGTGCGTTAAATAGTTCCTCTCCTTCGAGTAACAGGCAGAATCTGGGGATGGAAGGAGGAACTGGGCACTTTCTATTTGCTCCCCCAGATCCTGTTTCCTTATTCAGTTGTTTGGTTGGTATTTGAGTGAAGAGGAAATAAAGAAGGAAGAAGCAGGCACCGTTCCCCCTTTTTTGTGTGTTTCTGTGTTTTTCTGATTCGTGCTTTTTTTTTTTAGGCAAACAAACAAAGTCTTGGTCTTCTTCGCCACCTCAACCATGGCAGGAAGACGACTCTGGAGCTGGGAGCTAGTCCTGATTATTTATTTGGGGGTGGGGGGGAAGGCAGCACAGAAATAATCACCACAGCCAGAAGCTGCTATTTGCTCGGCGAGCTATAAACGTATCTCTGCTGTTTTGCTGACCTCCGCCATTACACTGATTGCAAAAAACATGTAATGCATGGACTTCATCTAGAGAATATGCAAAACAGATTGTGTGTCTGTGTGTGTGTGTGTGTGTTTTCTTTTCGTCCAGTAGTTCCCCCGCTTCATGGTTGAGCCTGGAGGGGGGAAAAAAGCTGCCTGCTTGCCATTTGTGGCTTCTGCACTCTTCAATTCCTGACAAAAATATTGGTCAGCGGTCAGAATACAGCTGGAAGGGACCTTGGAGGTCTTCTAGTCCAACCCCCTGCTCAAGCAGGAGATCTCTAGACCAGGGGTGGGCAACCTTGGCTCTTTTATGACTGGTGGACTTCAACTCCCAGAATTCCTGAGCCAGCATGGCTCAGCTTGGAAGCCTCTCCCTTTCCCCTCAGCATGGCTGGCTCAGGAATTCTGGGAGTTGAAGTCCGCAAGTCATGAAGGGGCCATAGTTCCCCCATGTTGGCTCAGGAATTCTGGGAGTTGAAGTCCACGAGTCATAAAAGAGCCAAGGTTGCCTACCCCTGTCCTAGAAAGTAGGAAAGTGATAACCGTATTAACTTGGATTCCTGAGGCAGAACTATATGTACCATTCCAGACAAGTGGCTGTCCAGTCTGTTCTTAAAAGCCTCCAGTGATGAAGCACCCACAACTTCTGGTGGCAAGCAATTCCACTGGTTAATTGCCCTCACTGTATAAAGCCATGAATTTCCCTCATCTGTGTTTGAATAGCTTCCTGTCTGCTTCTTACGCCATGGCCATCTCGATTTTTGTGGACAGTGAACATACTACCATAACTTATGATGAGGAACTGCTGATCTATTTTCCCAGTCACAAAACGCTGGCTTCTGATCTTGACCCCCACAAACCACCACCCACAAAGAATAGTGTGGGGACAGGATAGCAG
Source organism: Protobothrops mucrosquamatus (assembly GCF_001527695.2). Lineage (NCBI taxonomy): Eukaryota > Metazoa > Chordata > Lepidosauria > Squamata > Viperidae > Protobothrops > Protobothrops mucrosquamatus. The sequence continues at coordinate 1,346 of NW_015409634.1, forward strand.
TGTTCCAGTATCTCAGGGGCTGCCCCAAAGAAGAGGGAGTCAAGCTATTCTCCAAAGCGCCTGAAGGCAGGACAAGAAGCAACGGGTGGAAACTAACCAAGGAGAGAAGCAACCTAGAACTAAGGAGAAACTTCCTGACAGTTAGAACAATTAACCAGTGGAACCCCTTGCCTCTAGAAGTTGTGAGTGCTTCATCACTGGAGATCTTTAAGAAGAGACTGGACAGCCACTTGTCTGAGATGGCATAGGGTCTCCTGCTTGAACAGGGGGTGGATTAGAAGACCTCCAAGGTCCCTTCCAGCTCTATTCTGACAACCTCCTTCATTCTTCACATAGATGGAGAAGGCACAAGGCAGTCTTCCATGGAAGGTTTGTTCTTCCATGGAAGATCCTGTCTAGACTCAACGGTGGTGGCGAGACCACTACTTCTGTTGCAACTAGCCTCCTTCTGTTCCACTTTCACAAAACAGGGCCTTTGTCTAGAGCTAGAGAAATCCAGGGCCATTGGATCCTAGTAGCAAAATAATTGGACTCGTCCCAATCAGAAGCACTCTTCTCCCACTGGAGTCTCTGTCTTTGCATCTTCTCCCCTTTGGGGCTGTATCCGTAGGTTTGATGAGTAAGAATTGTTATTCACTGAGACAGCAAATAGGAAGAAGGCATGGCTATTCTTTGTGCAGAAAATAGAACGGAAATTAATAGTAATCATGACAAAGAGGCAAAAAGGAAGCCTATCATCGTAAT
>NW_015409635.1:0-2089 GCF_001527695.2 Protobothrops mucrosquamatus
ATTGGGAAATGCTTATGTTTCACCAATAAGTGATAGGATAAGAAAAGTAACTTAAGAAAATTATTTCCCCACACAAGCAGACTTGAACTTCAAAAGGCTCTTGTAGATAGACACACAATTTTTTTTTTCAGGAAAAGGATAGACAGACAATTAGAATTGACAGAATTAGAATAGTAACACCAAAAGTTACACAAAAATAGAATAACTTTACACTGGATTCATCCTGGAACAAAAATTTAACACCTTTTAGACAAAATTGAGAAGGAAATTAACCCAACAACAGACACTGACCCAAAAAATCAGAAATGACAATTTTGGAAAACTTGAAATGGTATTCCAATGAAACAATGTACAAAAGAAACTTTCTTTGCATCCATCAAAGGGACTGAGTTACTTAGCAATAAACTCACAGATTTTCTGGAGGAATATTTAAACTAAACAAAGGACAGTGAGTTAATTGATACAGAACATCCCTGTCCCCAGCAATCAAAATTTACAAGCTTTTAATAGTGCCACACACAGTGGACTAACACATAGGTGTCAGTCATAAAGGATGAGGGCAAATATAATATAGTTGTCATTATAAAAACATGGTGGGATAAAACCCACAAATGGAACACTCAACTAGAGGGATTTCAATTGTTTAAAAGAAACAGACCAAATAAAAGAGGAGGCAGAGTTTCTCTCTATATAAGAAATAACTACATATCTACAGAAATAGGATACAACAATGATGAAAACTGTCTTGAATGCATTTGGATCAATATAAAAGGGAAATAGATGAACGTTTTGCTAGTCAGCTAACTAAGGTGCATAGGAAGCACATGACAATAGAACAGTCAAACTAGAGTCCTGGACTTTAAGAGAGCTAATTTCAATAAACTTGCAAGGGCTTGGGAGGGATTCCAGGGATGAGAATCTTCAAGGGGAAAACAACTCAAGAAGCTTGGGCAATTTTAAAAAATAACCCAGTCTAGCACAATACCAACAAAGAAGAAAAATAATAGCTCTCACAAGAAACCAGCATGGCTGCATAAAGAACTCTTTAATAAATTGAAAGATAAGAGGGTTAGCAGAATATTAGCAAATAGTCTGAGCCTGCAAAGATGAGGTGAAGCAATCTTAAGGCTCAAAATGAACTAAGGCTTGTGACCAAAGTCAAAAATATAAAAAGCAAATAGTCCAACTTATCAAAAACAGTACCATAAAAAAATAGATTAGAAACACAAGTTAAGATAGGCAAGAAAATGGTAAGTGAGCACCTATCTAGTTCAAATAACCAGGACCAGATGGATTACACCCCAAGATTCTCAAGGAACTGGCAGATGTGATCTCAGGACCACTGAACTACATTTTTCAAAGATCCTGGAGCACTGGGGAATTACCAGAGGACTGGAAAAGAGCTGACATAGTTCCCCTCTTCAAAAAAAAGAAAAAAGAATAGATCCAGAAAACTACTAACCCATCATCCTGACCTCAATACCTGGGAAGATTCTGGAAAAAATAATCAAACAAGAATCACTGAACACCTAGAGGCAAAAAAAAGTCATTACTAAAAGCCAGCATGGGTTTGTTAAAAACAGATCATGCTAGAGACATCTTACTGCATTCTTTGGCTCAGTTACAAAATTAGTGGACTAGAGGCATGCTGTGGATATAATTTTCTTGGACTTCAGTTAGGCATTTGATAAAGTTCGTATAGGGTTTTCTGCCTGAGCAGGGGGTTGGACTAGATGACCTCCAAGGTCCCTTCCAACTTTATTATATATTATTAAATGCAAGAGTGAAATCTTTCTAGCAGATGAACTTAAAACATTCCCTCCTGCTAACTTTGGGCTGTTCTTAAGAGTACACAGAGAGAAAGAGGAAAACAAACAAACAAACAAACAAATTTTTCTTCACTCTGTTTGTTGGCCAGACAAACAGAGTGAGGTATTTCCTTTTTGTGGCTTATTTTAAGCAAACTTTCTAGCAAAATTTAAAATTATTTTCTCTTTGGATTTTAAACAGTTAATAGTCACATTTACCTCACACACAAAGACTTTGACAAACATGTATACACAAAGACAAGGAAAACAGAGAAAGAAAC
>NW_015409636.1:0-2089 GCF_001527695.2 Protobothrops mucrosquamatus
ATTGATTAATTGATTAATTGCCGTTTTCTGAACCATAATGTGGAAGACACCTGCTCTGTGTTTAGGTAACACCCTGGCTGGTTTGAGGCTCTTTGATTCCCACCTTGCTAGCTTCATTCATCACTTTCTTTCTTTCTTTCTTTCTTTCTTTCTTTCTTTCTTTCTTTCTTTCTTTCTTTCTTTCTTTCTTTCTTTCTTCTTTCATTCATTCATTCATTCATTCATCATCAGCATTAACCTTGTGAACTCTCAAGCTTCCTCCTTCCGTTATATATTCAAGATGGACAGTATTTAATATTTATTTGCTACGTATATGTAGGGATGTGGGTCTATACATATGTTGTTCATAGTATGTTTAGGTGTGCATCATGTATGTGTTTCACTTTGAGAGCAGGCAACTAAATTTCATTTTTGATGTGTGCCATTGTGCCCACAGTAAAAAAAAATGATAATAAAGATTATCTTATCTTATCTTATCTTATCTTACTTTCTGAAGAAAAAAAACAAATCTATGTAAGATTTGGTGTCTACATTTGTTGTTAATTTCCTTCCTTCCTTCCTTCCTTCCTTCCTTCCTTCCTTCCTTCCTTCCTTCCTTCCTTCCTTCCTTCCTTCCTTCCTTCCTTCATGTCTGTCAGGCTATAAATCCAAGAAAAGGGATTGCCTTATCAGGGAAATTTTTCTAAGATCCCTCTTTAAATTTTAGATTATTTTTTAAATGTAGTTTAAAAAATAAGGTTGAGGTGGGATTTTTTTTTTTAAAAAAAGACATCATATTCAAAAAAATCTCATAAGGTTATCATTAGCACTTATTCCCTATCTCCCCTGGAAGACGGAATAACCTAATGATTGCTCTTCTGGTATTAAGCTACTTCCTCTTTTATTTTCTTGTATTCTCTGACTAAGAGAGATTTGGAAACCACAGTAATTAATCTGAAGAGAGTGTTAGCAAATATTTGGTCTTATACAAGCAAAAAACTAGGACATCCTTCCTCAACCAAGTTCTCTTTCTGCTCCTTCCAGCATTTACTGTGATGGCTACACTGGCTTGTAATTCTCAGGTGAGTTTAAATTCATTTTGTTGTTGTTGTTAATTGCAAAGTCATGTCTGACCCATTGCGACCCCATGGACAACATTCCTCCAGGCCTTCCTGTCCTCTGCCATCTTCTGGAGTCCATTTAAGTTCACGCCTCCTGCTTCAGTGACTCCATCCAGCCACCTCCTTCTCTGTCGTCCCCTTTTTCTCTTGCCCTCCATCTTCCCCAGCATTAGGCTCTTCTCCAGTGAGTCCTTCCTTCTCATTAGGTGGTCGAAGTACTGGAGTTTCACTTCCAGATCTGGCCTTCTAAGAAGCAGTCAGGGTTAATCTCTTCTAGGACTGACCGGTTTGATCGCCTTGCAGTCCAGGGGACTCACAGGAGTCTTCTCCAGCACCATAGTTCATAGAACTGGAAATAATCCAGATTGAGTTAGATTGATTTCATAGATACCTCCAAGATCTCTTTGAAAATACACCAAAACCCATGTGAGAAAAGCCAACTTGGTCTTCACTGTTTTCTGGAATGATGATAGTTCAAGAATGGGGAAGAAAACAATCAATTAAACAGGGACTTTGATTTCTCCATATTGAACATGCCTGTATTTAGGACAGCAGGTATAAATACAAGGAGATCCTTAGTATTTATTTATTATTCGAATTTATATCCCGCCCTTCTCCTAGCGGACTCAGGGCGGCTGACAATCAGTTAAAAACACCAATAACATTCACAAAATTAAAAATTAATTAAAATGAAATATTTAAATTGTCTGATTAAAATATGATTAAAAACCCCTCTAAAAACCCCTCTTAAAAATTGCCCTAGGCCAGTCCCGCTTGTTGGAATAACCAAGTCTTGAGGGCGCGGCGGAAGGAAGGGAGATCAGGGATCACCCTGATCTCTGGGGGTAGCTCATTCCAGAGGGTGGGAGCTCCCACAGAGAAGGCCCTCCCCCTTGGGGTCGCCAGCCGGCACTGTCTGGCCGACGGCACCCTGAGGAGACCCACCCTGTGGGAGCGTACTGGCCGATGGGAGGTAATCTGTGGCAGAA
>NW_015409637.1:0-2089 GCF_001527695.2 Protobothrops mucrosquamatus
CACAAGACCCTGGAGATGCTGCAATATTCCAGCTGATTGGCACTTCTTCTGGGCTCAGCAGAAGCGCCAGGATCAGCGCCGAGCTCCAGCTGGAGCCTGGCGCTTCCGCTGAGCCCTGACAGTCCTGCAGCTCCAGCCGTCTCTCGCTCAGGCTTGTGCGGTGCTGCCACCGGTTCAGCTCATTCCCCTCCCCCGCTACAACTTTTCTAGGATGGTTGCGTACCACCTGCCAGGTGCCAATGTACCACAAGTGGTACCCGTACCACTGGTTGAAAAGCCTTGGTTTAGGGTATATATTTATAGGATTAGACAGACAAGAGAGCCAGTTTGTGCTTAAGGTACCAGGTTAGAAACTAGGAAACCCTGAATTCTAGTCCCACATTTGATATGGAGCCGGCTAGATGAACTTCAGCCAGTCATTCTTTGTCAGCCCTAGGAAGCAAGCAATGGTAAACCACTTCTGAAAAATCTTGCCAAGAAAACTGTAGGGACTTTCCAGGCAACCATCATAAATCAATAGCATTAAAGTTTTAAAGTATTAAAGGAGAACCACTTTGGTCTAGCAATTAAGGTACCAGACTTTAAACTGGGAGACTTTGAATTCTAGTCCCACCTTAGCCATGAAAGCCAGCTGGGTGACCTTGGGCCAGTCATTCTCTCTCTCAGCCCGACCCACCTCACAGGGTGGCTGTTGTGGGGACAATAAGGAAAGGAATATGAAGGTGGCAAACGTATCCACCTTGGATAGGTTTACCATCTTCAGTTATTTGTAAAAATAATATACGTACATTCAGACACATACAAATGTATGATAAGGTAATTTCATCTGTATTTGTAAGTTGTGTATAACCAACGATGCCTACAGATTTCACTAGCAATAATCTAATTTGATTATAATACATTTATCTTTTAAGCTGCGATGTTTGAATTTCACATCAATTCCAGTGAAATGAATGAAATGAAACACCAAATTGAATTACTGTTAGCTAGTCCTCTATGCTAACAGGTGTTTCTTTCCACCTATTTTGTAAGCTACTGCAGTTTCTTCTGGTGGTACAATTACTGTTTTATGTGTATAATCTTTCATGCCCGTTGCAGCCTTAACCTACTGAATTATGTATTTTGAGCTCTCAGAATAGCCTTTCCTAACCTGAAACATTCCAGTTTGGCCAGAACTTCTTTCAAATATCAATGCCAGCCTGTTGGTTGAGAATTGTGTCAGGTTATATAGGCCAAGAACCACAAATACCCATGCTGAACAGATCTTGTTGAAAAGTTTGCACGCGGGAGTAGTTATTTTTCTGTATTTGGTGGATAATAAATAAGCACTGTTTGCTAGATTCTCAGGTGCTTTGCTATGCCAGTTTATGAATAATTTTCTGGGTATGTCTCTACCCTTTTTCTTTTTGTTAGGATGCCCGTTTCGCCACAGTGACCCAGAGCTGCTGAAGCAGAAGCTTCAGTCATATAAAATACCTCCTTCTGGAATCAGTCAGGTAGAGAATCTATTCTTCTGATATTTTGGTAACAAGGCATCAGAAATATCTTTTCAGTTTTATTTCACAATTATGGACAATGAATGCTACTGTCTCTTAAATCACAGCGTACAACTTGTTATGATGTTCTCGCCTACCTGAATAGATATGTGCATGCTTTTGAAAACACCCCTAGTGGGCTCTCTTGTGGTCTTCAAATACTTCCTTCCCTGTTAAAACTTGTAATATTGCAGACAAGAACCACAGAAGTAGCCATCAAGTAATATTGGTAATGCTTTTAACGTTCCCATTTAAATGGAAAGGTGGGATATAATTTAAGCTTTGTACGTGGGTATTTTATTTTATTTATTTATTTATTTATTTAATTTAATTTATATGCCGCCCTTCTCCCGATAGGGACTCAGGGCGGCGCACAACATATTTAAAACCATTAACATATATGCAATCCCCCCCTTAAAACCGAATTAAACCGAATTTTAATGTTGCGTCTTCCGAATATTTAAAACCCAATATAAAATCCACCCTAGGTCAGGTCCGCTTGCTGAAAGAGCCATGTCTTGAGGGCGCGACGGAAGGTAAGGAGATCCGGAATT
>NW_015409638.1:0-2089 GCF_001527695.2 Protobothrops mucrosquamatus
TTGTAGGTCTTGCCTTGTTTAGAATGTGAATACTTTCTCTGCCAGCTTAGTTTCATTAAAATAATATTGTTCAGCTGTAGCTGTCCCCCTAGAAGGGGACCAATGCATAGCCTCTATCAACCAGTTGTCTTGAAGATGGGCTTTTAAAAATGTCATTGACTAAATACTAAGTAATGCCAACCTTTTGATGTTTTTTTTTTTTGTATACAGTTTTCCAAAGTTCTGTCCCCAAGTCCTACTTTAAACCAGTTTAATTTAAAGAACAATGAAAAATAATATTTTATAGCTGTTTTCAGCCCTAGGTTCCTTACCTCTTTACATTACCCAAAGAAAATATATACTTCAAAGTCTAATCAATAAAATGGCTGGGTTGTATCATTTAATCTCCTGTGTCAGCAAAGAAGTATCTACATGTCAGGCCTGTCCCAGCTTGGATATTCAGGAAAGAAAGACCTTCGACTCTACTTGTGGTGAAAGGTATACTTTTACTGATGCCAAGTTGTTACAGCATAGCAAAGCCAGATCTGAGGATTTCCCATGTAACACGGGTAATTTCCCCTTCTCCTGGCCCACTCCCCCGGCCATCTTGGTGGTGTCCAATAAGGTTCAAATTAGGTGTTTTGATAACAGTTCCACATTTTGGCACCTCTTTAAATGGGCGTTTCTCATTCCATTCCCAGGCTTGTATCCTTGGATCTTTCAACCATTGTCTCTGAATGGCACCTCTCGTTCTCGTTACCCCCCCTTTCCTATTCTCCCTCCCCACATTTTATGGCAGGTTGCCATCAAAGTGAAGCGAAGCAGGGCTGAAGCGGTTTGATGGCAGATTTGATACTGTTTCCTTTATGACCCCCTTCTGTCTCAGAGGGATTCCCCAACCCTCAAAAATCTTTCGTGGTAGAGAAGAATTCTGTTTTATCACAATAACTAGAGGGCAGACAAAGTTGACCTGTGGATAGAACTGAATGTTTTTATCCCTATGCAAATGCAATCAATTAATTACTTGATTAATTGGTTACGCATCTGTGATTAATCAAGAAAAATTTCTTCAATTAAATGGTATCTACAATATCATCCCCTGACAATTACTTTAGCATTGGAAATAATTTCTTCAAAAATTTTGACTGAACAGATAAACATAGCTCATTGCTTTCTTCACTTTTTTTTTTTTTTAAAAATTAAGATTTATAAAATTGAAAAATAAAACAGAGTAGGTTATCCCCCCCCCTCCTTATCTTCCCATTCTCCCTCCCCACATTTTATGGCAGGATGCCATCAAAGTGAAGCGAAGCGGTATGATGGCAGATCTGTTTTGAAAAGTATCTCTTACCAGCTTGATCCTAGCAAGAAACAATGGACATTAATGTTTTGAACTTTGAACTAAGATTTTCTGCATTCAACATAACTTATTTTACTTTAAAAAAAACAACACACACCTATTGCCCATTTCTTAAAGCTTTGTCTCAATTAGGTTAAGAATTAATGGATACTAACAATAAATTAAAGTAGGATTATGAAGGCTACAAGTAATGTATTCTGTGACCTTTTAAAATTGGATGTGTTTTCTGGATTGAAGCACATTTTTACATTGCTGAAGAGGGCTATATTTAAATGAATTATGGTTTCCTTTATACTGTACAGAAAACAAGATTAATTTAAGTCACCATGATGATTTGGGCAAATAAGTTCTAATATAGATTGTAGTTGCTGCCTATGTCAAATAGGAGACTGGTCCTTGTGCTTGATACTTAATTGATACAATGCCTGATAACTAGGACTATCAGATCTGATATGCAAAAAAAAATGGATAGCTACTAGATAGTAAAAGACAAATACAACAATTTCTGGCTGATAACTAGAGTTCATCTAAACTTCTGCAGTCCTGATCTGGTATTCCCAGGGCTTTTTTTCAGCCGGAACGCGGCGGAACCGCGTTCCGGCACCTTTTTCCGGGCCGGCCGCACCGGAAATAGCCCCTCCCACACCGGAAATAGCCCCTCCCAAATTTTACTTGCATTCCTGTTCTCTAAAGGGGCGGTCCTAGGGTTTGATGAGGGCGTGGCCAGGTTTGAGTTCCGCCACCTTTTCT
>NW_015409639.1:0-2089 GCF_001527695.2 Protobothrops mucrosquamatus
TATTTGAAGGCTGCTATAAAGAAGAGGGAATCAACCTATTTCCCAAACACCAGAAGGCAAGAGAAGAAACAATGGATGAAAACTAACCAAGGAGAAAAGCAGCATAGAACTAAGGAGAAATTTCCTAACAGTGAGAACATTTAATAATTTGCCTTCAGAAGTTGTGGGTGCTCCATCACTGGAGGCTTTTAAGAAGAGACTGGACAGCTCCTTATCTGGAATGGTATAGGGCAGGGATGTCAAACTCAATTTCATTGAGGGCCCCATCAGCATTGTGGTTGCCCTTGGGGAGCCGGGTGAGTGTGGCCAGGGTGGGTGCGGCCTACTGGGTGGGTGTGGATGGAGTGGGTATGGCCTACTGGGTGGGTATGGCCAGCTCTACATCATTCGCCCCACTGCCTGCCGAAACCCCTCCCCCGGAGCCCATCAAGCCAGATATGTGAAGTAGGTGAGGGCCATTTGCTGGCCACTTCCAGACGATGGTGCATTTCTTCATTCCTCACAAAGGGTGACACCTCCCCAGCATGCACCCAGGGGGTGGGGCCGACGCGGCAGGGGCTGTTTCCTCGCTGTTTCCAGATGGCCTTGTGGAGCTAAGACTGAATGTGTTTCAGCATAGATGGCCACCACAAAATTGAACATTGGCTCCCGGCTGGCCTGGGCCAGGGCCAAGGTAGAGGGGGCCGTTCCCTCACTGTTTCCAGAATGGCTTCGTGGGCCACATGAAACCACTTCGTGGGCCTCATCCGGCTCCCGGGCCTTGTGTATGACATGTCTGGTATAGGGTCTCCTGCTTGAGCAAGGGTTAGGTTAGATGACCTCCAAGGTCCCTTCCAACTCTAGTATTCTGTATTTTGTATACATGAAGTAAACTTTGGGGGAAACAGATTCTGGCACTGTACTAGGACTAAGAGTGTAAATTGCTTTGAAATTCTAGAATAATGCGGTCAGAATTGAGAATACTTTCGTTAACTCTTTGGTCAAATAAGTAAGGCTTTTTTTAGTAAATTACACCTTATTTGTGGATTGATGTCCCCCCCCATATCCTTTCCCTTTTATATTGCCACTTACCTGCCCTACCCTTTAAAACTGTTAATCTTTCACACGGACAGGCCTGCACCAGGCAGCTGAAGAAGATTTAGCAAATCCTTTATCTTAGTAAAGTTTGAAGTGCCTTAAGATGAAGTCTTCAGTTGTGGAATAGGACAAAATTTACATAAACTAATAAAAGTTGAAGGTGAGGGCATGCGGTGGGACTGTATAAAATTTCACAATTGCACTGGCTCCTCATTTTATATATACAACAAAATCAAGGAACAGAAACAGCTGAAAGATCTAGGGCATTGATAACACCGAAGTAGCCCAAAGGTCAAATTTTTGTACTATTATTTTCCTCATGAAAAGCTTTTTATTTGATACAATTATTTCCACAGTCTTATTGTAAAAATTTCACCTGTCTGGACTTGTAATTCACTTATAACTTTCTTAGGTCATTTCTTAGGTATTTAACTTTTTGCCATTTATTTCCATTCTTTTGTCATAAATTTTTATTTTATTAAAATAAAATACAAACTTCAAAAAAAAGAAAAAAGAAAAAATGCAAAGACAAAACAAGACAAAGCATTTTGGCAATAGTTATAGCATTCAGACTTATATACCACTTCACAGTGCTTTACAGTCCTCTCTAAGCAGTTTACAGAGTCACCATATTGCCCCTCTCCTCAACAATCTGGGTCCTCATTTTATCAGCCTTGGATGAAAGCCTGAGTCAACCTTGAGCTGGCAGTTGGCAGAGTTAGCCTGCAATACTGCATTCTAACCACCGCACCACCATGGCTCTTTAAAAAAATGTGCATAAAAAAGAAAAGACAAAAACACACACATATATATCCCCCCCCAAGTTGAATAATAGATAATAGATTCCTGTACTTCTAAGCTAGGATTGTCAATTTTACTCTTGGCTGGGGGAAGGGTGGGATTCATATAACTAAGGCTACTGTAGTTTGATTGCCAAAATTGGTCTGACCCTAAGATGACATAAAAAGGTATGACCTAGTCTTTTCTGCCATTTAGTGGGTCATCCAGATTT
>NW_015409640.1:0-2089 GCF_001527695.2 Protobothrops mucrosquamatus
AGACAGACAGACAGACAGACAGACAGACAGACAGACAGACAGACAGACAGACAGACAGACAGATATGGATGGATGGATGGATGGATAGATAGATAGATAGATAGATAGATAGATAGATAGATAGATATGGATGGATGGATGGATGGATGGATAGATAGATAGATAGATAGATAGATAGATAGATAGATAGATAGATAGATAGATAGATAGATAGATAGATAGAAACATCCAATGTGAGGAATGGATTTGCATGTGTAAATACCTGTAAGCAACTCCTTGAGTTGCTAGAACAAGCCTAGATTAAGACATAGTTGCTTTAATAATGGATGCAGTCCTATAACATTCAAAATATATATTTCAAAAGATTTGCAGATCCACAGTAGTTCACTGACACCTCAACAGAAATATCCTTGAAAACAAACATTCAGACATTTTCTCTCTTTTTCCAGCTCAACTATTTTTGGAGAGGGGGATAGTTGTCCCTCAATCCTGAAAGTTCAGTTCATTTTGTGACTATTCATAACAAATGATCCATATTTATCATATTTTCAGGATTCTTACAGATATTTAAGTTGCTTACATGTTATTGGATTTGACTAGTCAGCTTATTTCTGTTTCCGGGAGGGGGGAGACTTTTTGACATTTATCTTTAACGTATTTCATTAAAGTGACACAAAGAAAAAATTGTACACATTGACATTTTGTTAGCTTCTATTTTCTGGACAGTAAAATAATTTGCCTATTACTATTTTAACAGGCAAAACTCATTCTTTGCTAATTTTCAAGTACTACAATGTACATTATAAACACAGTTCCAGAGGCACAGTAATGAAGTCCACCCCCTTTGCTGTTTGTTACCCTTCTCTTCTCTTTCCTTCCTCTTTTCCCAACATTACAGAGGTAGAGAGAGAGCCAAGCCTTTGCAGAATACATTTCAAATATGGCAATTTGAATGTGATCATTTGTGCTATGTGTAAGAACTCTAGATTGGCTTGTTTGTTTGTGTTCTTATCTATTCATGGCATTCTCAATAATCTTCCCTCATATCAAAGTTCAAAAGCATTAATAATCTTCCAATCCTATTCCCTAAAAGTCTAACTTTCATTTCCATGCAGAGTAAGGCCAGGCTGGGGATAGACCATCCACGAGAATATCTTTCTATGTGGACACTAAGACTTGACCCAACTTGGTGGCACATAATGATTGATTTAAATTATGATAATATATATTTAAATTATGATAATATAGACCAGGGGTCCCCAGCCCCTGGTCTGTGGACTGGCATGGTTCATGGACCGACATGGGTCCATGGATCGACGCTGGTCCATGGCATGCCAGAAACTGGGCCATGCAAACAAATGAAGTCCCATCCACAGGATGCAGGCATCTATTCATGGAACCAGTCCATGGTGCCCAAAAGGTTGGGGGCCACAGGTGTAGGCATCTTTAATGTGTAACATGCCTATGGAAAACAAGTATATTAGATGTGTTTACTGACTCGAGTTGTTTATAAAAATAATAAAGGTGGAATATCAAATATAAATTCATAAAATAAGTTAAAACTCTGCAATATCTTTTCATGATTTCCATTTCAGCTTGGTATTCCAATCTGTCTTGGAGAAACATATTTTCTGAGGAAAAAAAATCTGCTCATAATACTAAAGTCAGCAGCTTAATATTTTTGCCATGTAAAATACAAGTTGCATCAAAGAAAATGCTCATGAATATGAGCATTTTGTTACTGGCACAAATGTCAGTGTTTGATTATGAGCAAGGAACAGACAGATCATTGTGGTCTGTTCTTTTTGAAATCCAGTGGAACTGCAAGAAATAGGACATAATCAGATTCTCATTTCCTAATCAGGTCTGACTGGAAGCCAAGAGAAATCGGCCACAGCTGTAATAGCAATAATCACATTCTAAGTGAGCTGTTGAATTTAGCAAGATTAGTAATATGGAGTTTGAAAGGACTACAAGGCCAGCCTCCCACTGCGAGACAGGATAGATCAATCAGATCAAATGCAGAACACCCTACTATAAGGAGATTAGCTTTATTATGGGAAGTTGCTTAGGGAAGACACAACTGAAT
>NW_015409641.1:0-2089 GCF_001527695.2 Protobothrops mucrosquamatus
TTGAAATAACTTTTCCAAGGCAAGTTTGGTGGTTGAATGCTTTATTTGTCTATGTTGGTTTCTCTGTGTTGGCCAGGTACTCAAGTCCTGAGTCTCTTCTTGCCAGAGTGGAATTTGGTAAGGAAGATCCATCCCTTTGCTTGGAGGGAAGCCAAAAAGCAAACATTCTACTCAGCATTTCCCAAACCTCAACAGTCCTTCTTTTCTGCAGCTCAGACAAGAAAGAGATTATTGGAGTCAGAGAAAAGAGAGGCAGTAGAAAACACTACATCCTTTTCTGTGTTTCAGTCTTCTCTTGCAGTTTGCTGGAAGAGCTGTCTTTCCTCCACGCATATTTCAGAATTTAGATCAAAAACTGGAAGGTTTGGCAACCAGAAAGGGTTTAGTTCCTTCTTCCTGCCTGCAGCCTCTGCAGAGCAGAGAACTAAATGGTAACTGCCCTTTGAGGTTGAAGCAGAATGTGCAGCTTGGTCCTGAGAAAACAGCTTTCATTTGCTAAGAAAGATGGGATGACTCAAGCACATAAATAATACCTCTGAGATTAAAAACGGAGACCTTCCTGTCAAACATGAGAAAGAAAGAAAAAATCCAGCTGTTTCTGTACTGCTGTGACAAAGGAGACAACTATCACAGAACATTCTTAATCCTCTATCTGTGGTATAACTGATAATTTTATCTATCACTACATGGGTAGAAAAATGCAATAATGCCCTCACATCTTTTTTTTTTAATTATTTGAGGAATTGGGAAGAAAAAGCTTATTTGTTCTTTATTAGAATTATTGAAGCATCCCGTCAAAAACCCTTTAGACACCGGGTAGTTTGCTTGTGTAGCTACTGCCAAGTGTGAGAACAGAAGTCTTAATCCCAGCAAATCATCACTTCTTCGTATTACTGACCTGAACATGCACCAGCTATTTTTAGATTATGAAGTCTTGGAATCAGAAAATGGCTTTCACTTGGCATAAGCAAATGTTTCCTCATCATTGGATGAAAACAATGTTAAATATCCTCAACCTAACGCTCATTGCTCATTTTTAGCACAGGGAATCTTATGGTTTCTAAACCCCCACTCCCATCCAAAGCTATAAGATGTATCAACTGCAGGTTGGCATCAGAATCTAATAGCAATTCACCTGCTCTCTTGGTGCTCTATTTTCAAGTCTACCACCAACACGAACAATGCTAAAGGCAGATTTACATCAGTAGAGTGCACCTTCTCTGCACCTGAGGAGTTTAATTTTACTCTTTCTCCTTTCTCATTTGTTTGCTTGCCTGCCAGCTATCAATATACCAAAGCTATCCAATTCATTTAGTTGTGTCCATTAATGTTTTTGAGGGTTAGAAACTTTTTGGTGTATTTGCCAGTCTACCTAGCCTGCCTTGGGAGAACAATGAAATTCAAGGAGGCAAGGAAACCTACAAGGTGGCAGTGAGAACTAACCAGATTTTCCAAGTGACAAACTTTGGGTGGAACACTAAATAGGTTTCCAGATGCCTTACTTAGTTCAAGGAGGATATGACCATATTCCTGAGGTACAATAATAAACTTTCCTGAAAAATAAACATCTGAAATGCAGTGTTACTCCAATAATGATGCCATTAGAACATGTGTGAATATTTGTAAGTAATATATATTTGTCACAAAGTAGAAGGGCACTGCTTTTACTTTGCCATAAGAATGTGATTAATTTGGCAAATAGTTTAAGAACACAAGCAAACAGGGCCCATCCCATAATGTGAGAGAGAAACCAGGAGGAGGGAATTAGTACGGTCAGTGGGAGAGGCAGATATGGCGGGAGCAGAGGACCATATCAGGTTAGGGGAGCACGCACACGCTATTTACAAGCTTGTGGGTGCTCCGGTCCTCAGGTCTCCACTCGGTTTCCGAGAGACTCAGACCCTCCGGCCCGGGACCTTCGGCTGATGCTATGTAATGCCAGGTCCGTGGTAAATAAGGCCCCCCTCATACAGGATCTTATTCTGGAGGGGGGCGCGGACCTGGCAGGTATTACTGAGACCTGGCTGGGCGTAGAGGGTGGTGTTCCACTAGTAGACATCTGCCCGCCAGGTTTTCAGGCATTCCATCA
>NW_015409642.1:0-2089 GCF_001527695.2 Protobothrops mucrosquamatus
GGTTTGAAGTACTTCTTAGCTTTTAAAGGATATGATAGTATTTCTACTCTGACACTGGCTTTAGTGGCTGGCTAGTGACTTACATCACCTCATTGTAGTTTTCACCCATTAGAGCTTTTTTAGGCTAGCAAGATTAACACCACTTTGGCTTCCTTCCTCATCTAATGGCATCTTCATTGGGGTCAGATACAAATCTTAATTTTGCTCTCTCTCTCTCTCTCTCTCTCTCTCTCTCTCTCTCTCTCACACACACACACACACACACACACACACAAAATTACATTTCCTGTGGTGATCTTATTACAAAAATGGGAAATCTTCTGAACTGTCAAAAGTCAATTATCAGAGTTAAAAAAGCACTCAATAACATGGTCTTCCTTCCTTCCTTCCTTCCTTCCTTCCTTCCTTCCTTCCTTCCTTCCTTCCTTCCTTCCTTCCTTCCTCCCTCCCTCCCTCCCTCCCTCCCTCTATCTGTGATTTCAGGGAGCTTATAGAAGTTATTCAGTATCTAAACAAAACTGGCACTTCAAAAAAGAAAGTAAGAGCTTACTTTCTAAACATTTGGATAGTTTGTATCTTTGGTTGTACAAATGTACTAGTTTCTGCATAGGTTCAGCACAACTTTGCCTCTTTGCTGGACAATTTGATGATTGCTGAATGTTTCTTTTCTCATCTCTATTATCTCTTCCTTAAAAGGGGTAAAGGAGGTGATTAAAAAAAAATGGATGTAGTGAAAATTTTGAAGCTATCTAGCCAAAACTTTGCAGTGTGCCTCATTTCATCTAAAGGGTATACTGTCCCTGCTATTTCCATCCACTTTTGCCCCAAAATGAAACAGCTGCTAAGAGTTTTGAAGCCTCCTTATCGGATATGGAAAAATCTTGTTATTTTTCAGTTAAATCTCAAGTCTCAAAGCAACTAAAACCAAATCACTGTAGTTTGTGAGTTAACCTCAAATTGCAAACTCAAAATTGCAGTCTCTTTGAATCTCGGTGTGTATCAATTTAAGTCTGATTGTACAAGCTTGCTAGGTCAAATAGCAGAAGCTAGGAGATAGAAAACAGACAACACTTATTAATTAACGCTTAATAATTGTCTTATTATTACTCTGCATTTATAAAGATGGCGTCCTCCTTTTTCCAGTGCTAAGGTCAGTTTCAACCACCACTTGATTGATTATTGAATGTAAGACAAGGGGAGGTGCTATCTTAAAAAGACAGGACAGCCATTGTCCAGAATGATTCCTGTACTGGCCAAGGGTTTGGATTAGAATACATCCAAGGTCTGTTCTAACCATATGATTCCATGGTCTTCAGTTCCTCTTGTCCCATCTCTGAAACTAGTTACTTTTCAGCACTGGTTCATAAACAAAATTTATGACTTAATCTTGAACACTAAGATTGTAATGTGGTATTAGGCCCCATCAAGACATTGTCTCTTCTATTTGGTGACTGGAATTGAATGGATCCAAGAAATATTGGAAGCCCATGAGTCATGTATAGTGACTCAAGAAACTGTGCTGGACATATCAGTCACAGTTTTCAACAACTGGATCTATGTCATTATAATGGCATCAGTCTTTTTGCTTAATATTTTTCTTTAGATTGTTTTTCTTCCATTGTTTTTTTTTCATTTCTTATTTATGGTTTGCTTCTCTTCTCTGTCTCTTCTCCATTTTTTTGTAGAACAGAAAATCATTGATGTACTTTTGGTTTTTATCTGCTGCATGTAAGATATACAGTATCAGCTATTATCTGACTTCTCCCTTGTTTAAATACAGACCTTTTCTCTTATTTTCGCAACCCAAATATAGTCTTTAACATACTGTGTTCTTCTGCATGACTAATTATTCTATGCAAATGTTGATCGTCATCATTTAAAAAAAACCCTGTACATCAGTAGTTCTTATTGCCATCCATATAATCCTCTCAAATATTTCTATTCCAGCTGGAGCAGAAATAGCAGTAGTAATTTTTCTTCTTCAGATGAAAGTTTCACCATTCAGTTATTTCAAAGCTACTGCTTCTTTGCTTGTCCACGCTGAGAAAGGTTGGAAACAAAGATCTTCAAAGGAAAGTAAAGCTAGGGG
>NW_015409643.1:0-2088 GCF_001527695.2 Protobothrops mucrosquamatus
AAAATAAAATAAAATAAAATAAAATAAAATAAAATAAAAAAAATAAAATAATAAAATAAAATAAAAAAATAAAATAAAATAAAATATAAAATAAAATAATAAAATAAATAAAATAAAATAAAATAATAAAATAAAATAAAATAATAAAATAAAATAATAAAATAAAATAAAAAAATAAAATAAAATAATAAATAAAATAAAATAAAATAAAATAAAATAATAAAATAAAATAAAATAAAATAATATAATAAAATAATAAAATAAAATAAATAAAATAAATAAAATAAATAAAATAAATAAAATAAAAAAAATAAAATAAATAAAATAAAATAAAATAAAATAATAAAATAAAATAAAATAAAATAAAATAAAATAATAAAATAAAATAAAACAACCTGCCTCCAGAAGTGGTGAATGCTCCAACACTGTAAGTTTTTAAGAAAAGACTGGACAGCCATGTCTGAAATGATATAGGGTTTCCTGCCTGAGCAGGGGGTTGGACTAGATGACCTCCAAGGTCCTTTCCAACTACTATTATTATTATTATTATTATCATCATCATCATCATTATTGTTTTGTTTGTTGCTGTTGTTATTTAATAAAATAAATAAATAAAATAAAAAGATATCATATAATAAAATAATATAATTAAATTATATTAAATAATAAAACAAAACAAAAAATAAAATTAAAAAATAAAAACTTAAAGTAAAAATTAAAATAATAAAATTAAATTATATTAAATAAAACAGAATAAAAAGTAAAATAATTTATATTATATTGAATAGTAATAAAATGAAGTCAAATAAATAAAACAATAAGATATTGTATAATAAAAATAATAAAATAAAATAAATCAAATAATATTATATCATACATTTTATTAAATGATAAAATAAAATAATATATAAAATAAAATGCAACAATTTCATATTATATTATATTATATGAAAATAAAATAAATAAAAATAAACAAAACAAAACAAAACAAACCCTGGGAAAAAAATGGGGGGAAAAAAAAAACCACCCGCCCCAATTATCGCCTCTAATATCCCGAAAGCCTTTCGGAGTTCACGGAGCGGAACTAAATCCATCCTCAGTCTGGCCACTGAACCGTTTTCTTTGCTAAATTGCAGCCCTATTGTGTCTTATTAAAAAGCCGAGCCCGGAGGAAAGAGAGGAGCCAGCGAGATAATTACACACCCGTGGAAATGAAATTTATTTCTCTTTTTTTTTCTCCCTCCCGAAGCTGAGGAGACAGCGCCTCCAGGAGAAGGAAGGCCGGCATCCGAATCGAATGGAAAATTAAAATAAAAATAAAAATAATAATCTAGGGATTTCAAGGGATTTTCAAAAGCAATGAGATCACCGGCCGAAGCCGAAGGCTTTTTGCCATCCCTCTTGAACCGTCCGAGGAAATCAGATAGACTGCAACGGTCGGGGGCGGAACGGATTCAGAGCAAGCCAGAAATCCAAAGCAAAACAAATGTGTGGGTGTGGGTGTGGGTGTATTAAACACCCCAACTTTTCTTGCAGACGTTTCATGACCCAACTAGGGAGCATCATCAGTGCTGGGAGGAGGAGGGGGAAAAGGAGGAGGGGGGAAAGAGGAGGAAGAGGAAGGACTGGTGCTCTCTGAGCTAGGTTGGTTTCCTTGCAGACGTTTCATGAGACAACTAGGAAACATCATCGGAAGAGGAGGAGGAGGAGGAGGTGGAGGAGAAGGAGAAGGAGAAGGAGAAAAGAAGAAGAAGAAGAAGAAGAAGAAGAAGAAGAAGAAGAAGAAGAAGAAGAAGAAGAAGAAGAAGAAGAAGAAGAAGAAGAAGAAGAGGAAGAGGAAGAGGAAGAGGAAGAGGAAGAGGAAGAGGAAGAGGAAGAGGAAGAAGGAAGAAGAAGGAAGAAGAAGGAAGAAGAAGAAACAAAAAAGGAAAGAAGAATGAAAGAAGAAAAGGAGAAGGAAAGAAGGAAAGAAGAGAAGGAAAGAAGGAAAGAAGAAAACAAGAGAAGAAGAGAAGGAAAGAAGAAGAAACGAAGAAGACAAGAAGCAAACAAGAGAAGAAATGAAGAAAAGACAAGAACAAGAAACGA
>NW_015409644.1:0-2088 GCF_001527695.2 Protobothrops mucrosquamatus
CTCAGAGGACAGACTCAATGGAACCCTGGATCTTTTTCTGCCATCAGGTTTCTATGTCACTATGTTTCTATTTTCACAAATCAGTGCTTTCAAAATTCACCTTAGGAAGATTCATGGCAACTACATCATTTTCATCTAGTTTAGAGTCCCCTAAGAGCATGTATGGCAGGGTTTCCAACCAATGTTCCCTATAAAGAAAATTGGTTCCAACTTCAGTTTGTTCCAGAAAGTCATTGATTAAAATGCTGAACAGAAAAGGGAGGAGAGGCCTGTGGTGTTAAGTCCGGAGAATAATGGCGCTTGAGACGAATCATCTCCAACAAGTCTTTACTGTTTGCTCCACTCTACGAACAACCCGAGCAGAGGCACGCAGGCCTCTATTTATACCCTCTGATCCCCGGGCAAGTTCAACCAATCATGAGGCGGGCTTTTCCCGCCTTGCGCATGCGCACAAGGCTGGAGCCGGTCAGTCTGGTCCCGGGCAGCTTCTGCAAATGCCCGGGACTCTTGCAACGTCTTTAGCCTGCCTCTTGCAGGCTCAGGACACAACACCCCTTCCCCCTGGATGAAATAAGATTGCGCCCACATGCACGCCATCCTATGGATGGTAATATACTTAATTAATGATGAGTTAATGTTACACAATGTATAAGGTGTGGGACTGTTCCTTTGAACCAGATCCAGTGACCCCCCGACCTTGTTTCATTAAAGACAACCAGCCAGAACCTTTAGGTCAGCTATTTCTATGTACCTGCTCACCTTACATAATCGGCTAGGTATTTGGGAGGGCCTCTTACCCTGAGCGACCTTCTCAGACCTGGAGAGTTTGTATTGTTATCCCCGTTGCTACTTGCACTTGGTGAAGTGCTCTGTGAATGTCCAGTGACTTCAGCTTGACTTTCCAGCCCGTCTCCTGTATTTGAGCAGTCAGGGCCCTGTTGGTCGCTAAACCTGGTTGATCTACCCTCAATGGAGTTGTCTAACCCCTCTGAATTCATTTCCGTGTTTCCTGAAGGAGTGCGGAATTCCTGGCTCGTTTCTGTAGTGCTAGGGACTAGGGATGCCTCCCTGTTATCCCTGATGCGTGAGGACATCCTTCTTTGAGCCCTTTCAGTAAGGGGCATGTTTCCCTTTTGTATTGCCTGCTCTCTTGCATGTTGTGAGTTGTGAGTATGCTCCCAGGTATTCTCCGTGTCTGGAGTATTGCTTGTTAGGGGTGGATAATTAGTCTGCCACCGGTGGGACTCCCAGGCTGGAGTGTGTGGGGGGGTGTCTATGTACTCCCTTTCCCAAGAACTACTACCTGCAGCACCTGTGGAAGTTGGGTGTTGAGTACCCGTTTCCCTTCCCACAGCCAACGTAGGCTGTTGATTTTGACTCCCAGAATGCATTTCCCATTCCTCCCCCCCCCAGAGGAGACTGAGAAGGAACCATAGGCGAGTCCCGCCTCACACGTAATTGATCGATGTGGCGGCGAAGTACGCGGCCGTCTGTCAGGGACACCTCGTAGGACAGAGGCCCCGAGACTTTGCAGACCACAGCCGGTACCCAAAGGTGGCCAGGCCCGTAATTCCTGGCCCAGACAGGATTACCTTCACGTAGGACCCGTGGTGGGTGTGGCTGAGACACCTGAGCAGCTACACGTTCCGGATGCAGCCTGTCCAATTTAGTCACGAGCCGACGACCCCAGCAGAGTTCGGCCGGGCACTTACCCGTGGCAGTGCACGGAGTAGTACGATGTGCCAAAAGAAAGTCAGCCAACCTGTGATGCCAGTTGCCGTAAGTCAGCTTCTTGAGGGAGTCCTTGGTGACGCGGACCATCCGTTCAGCCAGACCGTTGGTGGAAGGATGGAAAGGAGCCGAAGCAGTGTGGCGGATCATGTTGGTCTGGAGAAATCCCTGAAACTCAGTAGAAGTAAATTGAGGACCGTTATCCGACACTAGAACATCTGGCAACCTGTGTGCAGCAAAAATGTTTCTCAACACTTGAATAGTCTTGGCGGCTGTGGTAGAAGACACAGGCACGACCTCCAGCCATTTGGAATGGCTATCAACAACAACCAGGAAGAATTGACCCTGAAAGGGCCC
>NW_015409645.1:0-2088 GCF_001527695.2 Protobothrops mucrosquamatus
TGTCAAAAAATAAATAAGCATGCCATCCATAAAATAAATCCCAACCTTCAAGAGTCAATATATCTCTATTAGTTAAATTAATCCAATCACTAATCCACGTTAAAGCCACCGCATCATAATATAATTTTAAATTTGGGGCTTTAAGTCCCCCTCTTTCCCGTGCATCTTGCAAAATTTTAAATTTAACCCTCGGTTTTTTTCCCCTGCCAAATAAACCTATTGACACCTCTTTGCCACTCTTCCAAATTTAAATCCTTTTTTAAAATAGGTATCATCTGAAACAAAAAAAAGAAACTTAGGAAGGACATTCATTTTAACCACTGAAATTCTCCCCAATAATGACAAATGTAACTTTTTCCATTCATTTAAATCCTTTTGAATTCTTATCCATAACTTATCATAATTATTTTTATACAATTTAACATTAGAGGCAGTAATATAAACACCCAAATACTTCACCTTTTTCACTATTTCAAAACCAGTTAGGTTACTTAAAGTCTCTTTATCTTTCAAAAGCATATTTTAGATAATATTTTAGTCTTATTATTATTTACTTTAAATCCCGAGACTTTCCCATACTGTGTCAGAATCTGTATCAAATGTCTTGTTGAATCAATCGGTTGCAATAAGGTAAAAACCAAATCATCAGCAAAAGCCCTAAGCTTATAGTCATTCTTACCCAAAGTTAATCCTTTTATGATCGATGATTCACGAACTTGAATTAATAAAATCTCCAAAGTCAGTATAAACAATAAAGGTGATAAAGGACATCCTTGCCTCATACCTTTCTCAATTTTAATTAAGTCTGTCAGTCCTCCATTTACTACCACTTGTGCTGACTGTTGTTGGTAGATAGCCTTTAACGCTGATAAGAATCTGTCCCCAAAATTCATTTTGTCCACCGTTCGTAATAAAAATTGCCAATCCAACTTATCAAAGGCCTTTTCAGCATCCAAAAAGATAAGAGCCGCTGGGATTTGATTATTTTTATCCAGATATTCCAACAAATTTACAATTTGTCTAACATTGTTCTTCATATATCTACCAATTATAAATCCAGACTGATCCACATGAATAATCCGTTTCAATACTTGCATTAATCTATTAGCTACGATTTTTGCAAAAATCTTGTAATCCGTATTCAATAAAGATATTGGCCTATAATTTTTAGGCTGTGTCAAATCTTGATCCTCCTTTGGTATAAGTGAAATAAATGCACACCTCCATGATGGTGGCACTTCTTCTCCTAACAAAATGCTATTAAAAAGACATCTCAAGGGTTCTAACATTTCTTCAGACAATATTTTGTAATAAATTGCCGTTAGCCCATCTGTACCAGGGGCTTTACCGACCTTCAATTGTTTAATTGCCTCTTTGATCTCATCCAACACAATCGGACAGTTCATCATTCCTTTTTGGTCATCTGAAAGTCTAGGAAAATTTACTTGTTGAAGATAACTATCTATTTCAGAAGTTTGTATATTCTCAGAGGCATATAATTTTGAGAAATATTCCGAAAAAGCCTTTTTAATCAAATCTTGCTGAAAAACCTCTTTATCTTTATAATTTCTTTTCTCTATAACTCTTTGTTTTTGTTTCTTTCGTAATTGATAAGCTAACAACCTTCCAGGTTTGTCTGCATTACAAAATGTATTATGTTTCATATATCTCAAGTTAACTGCCATTTGATCAGCCATTAACATGTTAAAACAGTTCTTTCAGCATTGCAATAGATACCTTTAAGTTATTATCCATTGGATTTAAGGAGAAAGCTTTTTCTTTTACCTTTATTTCTTGTTCCAGGTCCCTATGCCTTTGTAATTGCTTTCGCCTATAAGCAGTATTCATTGAAATTAAGGCACCTCTCATAAAGGCTTTGCTTGCATCCTATACCATTGACATAGAAGTGCCTTTATTCATATTCAACATGAAAAAATCTTTTAAGTGATCTTTAAGTTTCTGTACATTAGTTTCATATTTTAATAAATTCTCATTTAATCTCCAAGTCCTTTTACTTCCACCATCAATTAAGAATTCCATCCATACAGGACTATGATCTGATAAAGTCCTAGGAAAAATCTTCACTTT
>NW_015409646.1:0-2088 GCF_001527695.2 Protobothrops mucrosquamatus
ATCTCAGAGAGCACCAAGGATTCAACAGTTCAATCCTGAGCTACAAATATTCTCTTTTATAATGCTATCTAAATGTTTATTTTTATGTTATGAGAGGCGACTCTATCTTTCTATCGCCACACATGTGATGATAAATCATTATGTAATGATTTATATATTGCAGTTTTTTCTTTATTTTCTTTATTAAATGTGCATGTGATCTGGGAATACACTGCACTATAAATGTATAAACATTGATAGCCAATTGATTCTTAGATAATGGTTAAATTATATTCATACCAATTTGGCATAAGATAAATATTTATATTCTATAAGAAGAAAAGTTATTTTAATATGTTCGTTTCAGGATCAAACATTATGGGCTTGTTTAGCTGCTATGGCAATAGCAAATAAAGATATGAACACAGCAGAAATAGCCTATGCATCAGTTGGCGAGGTAAGTAGTTCACTATTTAATAACTTTAACCAATTGATTGAAAATATTTAATGCTAATCCTGTTGCAATTTAAAGGACTCTTGGCATTTGTTGCATTATCTAATTTATTACAAAACTAGAATTTAACCAATTTTATTGTGCCTATCACATTTATTTTTTTAAAAAAAACCAACAGATTGATAAAGTTCAGTTTATCAGTTCCATGAAAGGTCTTCCATCAAAAGAATCAAGAATGGCTCACATTCTGCTTTTTAGTGGAAATGTCCAGGATGCTGAAACTTTGCTTTTGCAAGCTGGACTTATTTACCAGGCGATTCAAGTTAATATTAATCTATACAACTGGGAAAGGTAATATGGCTCTTTTTAATGTATTGCAGTATATATTTTTGTCTTGGTTCTGATCTAGGTTTAAGAGTTTAAATCAGTATTTCTCAACCTAGGCGGCTTGAGGATGTATGGACTTCAACTCCTTCTGAGAGTTGAAGTCCACACATCTCCAAGCCGCCAAGGTTGAGAAACTCTGGTTTAAATGATAACTTACATAATTTTATCCCGTTCCAAGTCCTATTTCTTTTGATTTCAGAATGTTGATGTAATATATACCAAAGTTTGTGACATGGCATGTGGAATTGTTGATAAAGAAGCACAAGCCCAAGTCCTATTTTGTTACACAGATGTTTCTAAAAAAGCTTTTGTACCTGATTATAACATCAGTACCTCTTTAGCTCCATGTATATCTGATTATGTATGCTGCTCACTTGGCTGAAGAACAGATAAGGAATGCACCTAAAATGTATTTTTTTTGGGGGGGAGGGGGTAGTTCTTCGTCTCATTGCTTCCCTCCTTTGCTTCCCTTAGAAAGAAATTATCCCAAGTTTAGAATGATTTTTGATTTTCATGATTTTCCTAACATAAACCTCCATGCTAAAATGCCACCTGTGAAATCTCTGAAATACCACAAGGTAGCCTTAGCTATTCTTCTCTAAAAGTTCAGATTTTGTGCCAGTCTATAAATATGGAGCAGTGGTGTTCTCACCTATTTTATAATGAATGTGACATATGTTAACAATGGAAAGTAACATGGACATGCTATTTATTAACTGATAAAATTATTATTATTATTTTATTATTATTTATTAAATTTATATCCCGCCCTTCTCCTTGCGGACTCAGGGCGGCTGACAATCGATTTAAAAACATAAATAACAATTACAGAATTAAAATTAATTAAGAAGAAATATTTAAATTTAGTCTAATTAAAATATGATTAAAACCCCTCTAAAAATTTCCCTAGGCCAGTCCCGCTTGTTGGAATAGCCATGTCTTAAGGGCGCGGCGGAAGGAAGGGAGATCAGGGATCACCCTGATCTCTGGGGGCAGCTCATTCCAGAGGGTGGGAGCTCCCACAGAGAAGGCCCTCCCCCTTGGGGTCGCCAGCCGGCACTGTCTGGCCGCCGGCACCCTGAGGAGACCCACCCTGTGGGAGCGTACAGGCCGATGGGAGGTAATCTGTGGCAGAAGGCGGTCTCGAAGGTATCCCGGTCCGCTGCCATGGAGCGCCTTAAAGATGATAGTCAGCACCTTGAAGCGCACCCGGAAGGCCACCGGCAGCCAATGCAGCTCGCGCAGCAGCGGTGTTACATGGGAGCGAC
>NW_015409647.1:0-2088 GCF_001527695.2 Protobothrops mucrosquamatus
TTTTTTTTTTTTTTTTTTTTTTTGCAGGGCATGGTGGTTGATTGGAGAATTCTGGATTTTGGCTTGCACGTCTTAAAAATTTCCAAGGTTGTTCTATAACTTCGTGCTTTAAATAGCAGGGGGGGCATGTTAGTCTGGTAGACACAAACCACCTTTTTTAAAAAAAACATAAGTTCATGCCTTTTTTGAATTACTGTATTATGCAAACCAATGAAATGTAGCACAATGCAAAGCAATGCAATATATTGCTATGCTATACACTGCTATGCTGTACTATACACTGCTATGCTATGCACTGCACTGCTATACTGTACTATACACTGCTGTGCAATGCACTGCTATGCTATGCAACACACTGCTATGTTATGCACTACTGTGCGCTGTTCTACACTATTGTGCAATGCACTTCACTGCTACGCTCTGCACTGCTATGCAATGCACTGCTATGCTATGCTTTTAAAAAAATGTTCCTGGTCCAGAGTTCTTTCTGGTAGTTGGGCAGTTGTACATGTTTGTAAAATAGATAAATGTGATGTAGCATCTCATAAAGAGCTGCAAGTCAGGAAAGTTTGTGTCTTAATAAAATGCATTACTTGGAAAAAGTGCTACCAGAATCCTGTTTTGAGGAAGGGAGGAAGGGTTGGTTTTGCTTTGCCTTGGTATCTGTGGGCTTAATGGAAGTATAAATTCCTGGTTTCTCTTGGTCCCTGGTTGGAGATTCTGGAAGCTGGAAATCCAACAGACTTCTAGAGTGCTAAATTAGGGAAGGTTAATCTGTGGCAAATGCAATAATCCAGATTTCTATAAAAATGGTGGATTACAATATCAGACCTGGGAAAAGCTGATATCAGTCAGTTCAGCTATTGAAAAAGGCAGAAGTTAAAATGAGCAACTTGTTTAAAAATCAGCACGCCACACAGTTAAATTGGAATATTGAATATAGGCAATTAAAATATATATAAACTAAAAACGTATTGATGAATGTAACATGTTTTTTTATTTAGTGGTAATAGTAAAAATTATTAGCTTAAATATGAGATAGTAGATATTGAGAGAAAAAAGAGGAAGTATTAAATGTTGAAATAAGAAATTTTGGTTATTGAATTTAGATATTTGGAAATTATTAGAAAATAAGAATATTATATCATATTATTAATCAGCTGATGTAAGATCTTGGGATGAATTGTGATAAAGGGAATTGGGGTTATTTAAAACTTGGAAACTATAAATATTAAATTTAAATATTGGGAAAAACGTACCAGGTTAAAAATTGGGAAAAATATACCAGGACATTGATTGTCTAATGTTAAAATGAATGTTAAAATGACTAAGATATGTATAAACTAAAATTTATTGATAAATGTAAAAAAGTTATTTGTATTAAATTGATATAATAAGAATTGTATTAATTTAAATGTGAGACAGTAAATGCCAAGGGAAAAAGAGAGGAAATATTTAATGTACCAACCCAGCTGCCACATTGCTTTTCAAATATTTAAATGTAAAACTGGAAAATCAATAAAAATTCAAAAACAAAAAAGGCAGATGTTAAAATGAGGAACTTGTTTAAAAAGCAGCATGCCACACAGAACTGGCATAGTGAAGGATATAAATTCAGAAGGTGTCAGTGTTTCTCCACCATGTCAACTTGCAGTAATACGGATAATTCCCAAATTCTCAGCATGCTGGCTGAGGGATTCTGGGTGCTAAAAGCCACGCATCACGAATTTGCCAGGTTGGGAAACACTGGTAGTATGGAGTTGCCATATTTCTCTTGTGAAACATACAAGAAGAGCAGGAAACATGAGGAAAGGTTAGCTGAATTTGGGAAGAACGGATGAAAAGTTTCTGAGTTTCCTGCAATCATTCAACAGTTTTAGGTGCAGGCATGTGGCGAAGGTTGTTGAGAGTGTGGTTGCACGGCAGTTTCCCCGGCACCTGGAGGAAACGGTCTATCTGGACCCTCTCCAGTCGGGCTTCAGGCCGGGGTACAGCACGGAAACGGCATTGGTCACGTTGGTTAATGATCTCTGGAGGGCCCGGGACAGGGGTTGTTCCTCTGTCCTTGTTCTTTTGGACCTCTCAGCG
>NW_015409648.1:0-2088 GCF_001527695.2 Protobothrops mucrosquamatus
TGTGAGTCAGCCCCACTATGTAGACCTTACCAAGAAATTAACTCCACATGGTTAAAACTAATGTTATTAATTTTGGCTAGAATAACATAATCTTGCAAGTCTTTACCTCACCCCCTAACCGCCTACCCTTATGTGAATTAGAAGCTGTCTGCCTGAGCAAATGCCTCCTTGTTTTCGAACACTTCCCGTGATTCATATATACTCAGGACAACTTCGCACTGCAAAACCCGACTTCATTTATTTATTTAATAAATATTCTGCCCATCTCACAGCGACTCTAGGGCAGCTTACCATAGGACTTCATGAGTTGCCTTTCCTCCTTTTGACAAATTGTCACCATCACCCATTTCTACTTTCTGCTTTTATTTGGACCCAACCAAGCAACTATTCCAGATAAGTGAAGTCCTTCAGATGAAAATGTAATCTATGGATTTGCATATGGCATAAATAATGAATAATTCAGTCAGTCAGCCAGTCAGTCAGAAAAGAAACTTTAAAGATGAAGGTATCAATATAATCTTAGATCCACTCAAAAGTCAACCCTACAGAGTTCAATAAGACTTATTTCAATGAAAGCATTGGTATGTCTGTATACCTATATTTCTTTATCTCCAACAAGAAAAAGTTCTTAAACTGCCTCAAGCATAAATAATCGGCAGTGATTTTCTGAACTGTTTCCACGAGTATGCTGAGGCAGACAAATTATAGGGTTAACTTCTAACTTTTATAATAATTTTCATGAATTTCTTCAATAAAGCCAGTCAGTAAGTTTTCATGGGAGTAAATGCGACATCTGGTGGTGAGAGGTAGAAGGACTGATATCCTGTGAAATAAAACATTTTTCATCCTCTTATGCTGACTTTTGACATCCCTTAAAAGTTCTCTTGAGCGATTTCTCTACTTAGTAAAGCTTTTTTAGGATTTTTCAGTCTCTAGTAAACTTATTCAAACTATTTGTTTTGTTATTACTGGATTTATACTCTTCCTCTTATAGGCTAACAACTTATTTATAGCAAAGTTTGTAGTAATATTATAGTAATATTGACTCATTTTTGGAGTTTTAAAATGAAATTTCCAGGTTGGACTGGCAGTTGATGACGCTATACTTCAAAAAGGAAGCCATTGATAGAAGGCCACACGGACGCCTGAATCTGGGAACAGTCAAGATTTAAAATTGTGCAGGTTATGAAGAGTTGTGCAATTGAAAAAAATCAACATATTTGCCCAAATAGAAACCTAATCCATTTAAAAGAACATTCTTCCTGTTTATTAAAAAAAATGTTTTAATGGCTCTTTTCATGCAGTGGGAATTGTTATGATCCCTCAATGAAATCTCTTCTCTAATACCTTTTTTCAGGAGTGATCTGTCACTTTTGTTTTGCAGGAAGCAGAATGAGTGAGATTTCTTCATTGGTCCAAGTGCTACAGTTTATCAAGAAACAAAGCAAGTAGAAACAAACCTAGATAAAGCAGATTTCTGGAAACAAATGCAGCAGAATTAAGTTGTAGAGGCTAGGACTGGGTTACTTCAAAGGACTTGCTCCTAGGTTACCGACAGCAATAATAGTTCCTCTCGAGGACTAGCCATGTAAAAAAAGAAAAGAACAGGATGAGCCTGCTTAATTCTGAACATGTGCTATTTTTCTAATCTTAAAGATTGGGCTTTGCATACTACCAGATGTGACAGCATCTAGTTCACCTTGGCTGACTTTGAACTAAAGCTAGGCAGGGTCAAGTCAGGTTACAAATACTTAGATAGGTGACTATTAAGAAACCACAGTGCTGTAAGCTAGACCAGAAAATAAAACAATAAAAAATGGAAGAAGGAAACAGTAAGTCACTTCCATGTTGCTCCTATGGACCTGGATAGGTAGTCTCAAGAGACAAGCTTGAGTTGAGGACACTTATGTGTTACCTTTATTTATGACATGGAGAAACTGCCTACCAATGCTCACACTAGGCCAGGGTTTCTCAACCTTGGCAATTTCAAGATGTGTGGACACAACTCCCAAAGTTCCCCATCCACCATCAACCTGGACTGCCTGCCATGAAAGACTTTCCTCCTCCTCCTCCTCCTCCTCCTCCTCC
>NW_015409649.1:0-2088 GCF_001527695.2 Protobothrops mucrosquamatus
ATCTATCTATCTATCTATCTATCTATCTATCTATCTATCTATCTATCTATCTATCTAGTGCTTTTTGTGTAAAAAAAAAAAAAAAGTTGCCGGAACTCATGCACAGCTCCGGCTCCAGTCGAAAGCCCTTTATGGAGGGGGGGGGAGAGAAGAAACCACTTTAGGGAGCTTCCAAGGCACAGATCATGTGAGCAGCATCAGCCATGGATGTGGAGCAATTTTGTGCCCCCCCCCGGGGCCTGATCCGGGCTCCAGAGGCCTGGAAAAGACGTCCAGAGCCCGGATCCATGGCTGCAGAGTGATTTTGCTGCCCCCAGCGGCCAAATCTGGGCTCCGGAGGCCTAGAAAAGGCCTCCAGAGCCCAGATCAGGCGGCTGCCCCCCCTGCAAAATCATTCTGTGGCCATGGATCCAGGCTTCGGAAGTCTTTTCCAGGACTCCAGAGCCTGGATTGGGCCACAGGGGGGCTGCAAAATTGCTCCACGGCCATGGACCTGGGCTTCGGAGGTCTTTTCCAGGCCTCTGGAGCCAGGATTGGGCCACAGGGGGGCCACAAAATCACTCCGCGGCCATAGATCTGGGCGGCAGAGGTCTTCTCCAGGCCTCTGGAGCCTGGATTGGGCCGCGGGGGGCTGTGGATGGTCCCCTGGCCTCAGATTGGAGTGGCAGCAGGAACCACGGGAGAAGAGACAGACCTTTTCCAGGTGATTCCCACGTAGCAGGAAGGGAGGGGGAAGCATGAGAGCATTAAATGAATGCTCGTAACTCGGGGATTACCTATACTCGCGCTGGCAGCTTAGAAGGAACTGGTCCTTCCATTAAAAAAAAAAGGTGTTGGAATGCTGTTCCATGTGTTCTATGACAAAAAAGCTATCTATCTATCTATCTATCTATCTATCTATCTATCTATCTATCTATCTATCTATCTATCTATCTATCTATCTCAGTTATGTAACTTTTCAAAAACATCAGCATTGTAATCTCTTGTTTAAAAAAGTATGGCTGTTCTTTGTATACAACTTACAACAGAAACTTGTTTCTGTTCAGGTTACCATTCACACTACTGTGAAGTTGAGTGGCAAACAGAATAACCAAATTCACTCCAGGTAGAAGCAATAGAAGGAACTGTTTGCATCCAAAATGCAAATATTATCTAGGAATTCTGGGAATTATAATCCAATACTCCTGGCAGGCATCAGATAGGGAAGACTGAATTTGGCAATGCAGGTTCTTCCATAGCCCTTTGAGTACACTTCTGACTGACCACAAAACCATGGAAAGGCAGCTGCCAGATGGGAATGCTTGTTTGCTTTTTAAGTTACTTGATCATTTCTACTGTGCCCTTCTTCAAAAAAATGGAAGGCAGTTTATAATTAACCAAAAGTAAATCCAATCTCAAATCAACACGGAAGAATATTCAGTCACAAAAAAAGTCGGCGTGTCCCATCTACACCCATATGGCCTCTCCAGCCTTGCAAAAGGCAAGTAAGGAGAGGATGCTTGATTTCATAGAGTTTCACAGTATGTGGACTATCACAGAGAAGCTGAGCTGCTGGGCCTCCACTCACATGAACCTGGTGCTCTTAGTAGACTTAGTAGACTTTGGGAAAGCACAACATATCCTATTTTATCTGGATGATAATGTGTATTGGATAATATTTTTGCAAACTTCAGTTGGAACAACGAAAACATTAAAGGCAATTATCAACACATTTAGCTTCTTTAGCTACTATGCTGTTGTGATAGGCTTGATTGGTCCAAAGCCATTAAAGGCACAGTTGCTTAGACAGAAAAATCCTTCATATAATGACATTTAGTAGGCAACCGAGTATCCAGTGCTCAAGGGTGTGTGCGCGCATGTGTGTGTGTACAGCACTCACTAATGTATTGTATTTATAAGGAATTAGTTATATTGATTAGACTGATAGACCATTAGATTTATTAACATAGGAAAACTATTTGGTGATTTAAAGTGAAAACTATACAAATAACATTTAAAAATACATAAGAAGGAGACGATGAAACCAATACTTGCTGATTATGTATAGCCTGCTTTTTAGGGTACCAGTGTTCTAAGATGATTTTAAAT
>NW_015409650.1:0-2087 GCF_001527695.2 Protobothrops mucrosquamatus
AAAAACAAGAAGTAATTCTACATAAATAAATAAGGTATGTTCCGAAGGGCTATTTCTAACCTCTGACAGTGATGTTGAAGAAGGCAGAGTCATCACCTGCATCACAGACAAACTCTCCTGTATCTTGAACTTGGGCAGAGACAAGCATCAGCCGGCAGTGTGGGCCCTCGTTCTCCAGCAAGAGGCCCTGGTTTTCCTCCACCTTTCCCCCATCCTTGTACCAGTGCACAG
The DNA here is from genome assembly GCF_001527695.2 of Protobothrops mucrosquamatus. NCBI lineage: Eukaryota > Metazoa > Chordata > Lepidosauria > Squamata > Viperidae > Protobothrops > Protobothrops mucrosquamatus. The sequence goes on from NW_015409650.1 coordinate 232, forward strand.
GGGCGTTAGGGTGGGACAGCTCACAGGCCAGCACCACACGCTCTGAGACCAGGTAGGTGTGGGCTTCCTCAGGGCTGGAGTGGACAATGTGGACAGGAGTTTCTGTGGAACAAAGAAAAGTGCTGGGAAGATTATGGTACCTTCTTACCACACCGCTTTATCTGTGCAAGTGGAAACTTGCTCAGGGCCTATTTGCACTGCATCCTTAAGCTGCTTCTGTTCTCTCAGACTATTCCAGAACAAGAGGGGAAACGTTCATTTTTAACACTAACATTACTAAGGGCAGTGACTGAGTGTCCTCACTCAAAGGCTGGGGACACGTCAAAGGCAGCCTCATCAGAATAGGGCAGGAAAAGAGTGCTGTCAGAGTATGGCTATGGTGAGGAAAGTAGAGAAAGGCCAAAAAAAACTTTCCTGAAGCAAGAGAACACTTTTGCATTAAATTAACCTCGGGCTTTTACATCCACTGGGTTCAAAATTATATCCCCTGGCTCTTGTATTACATCATAAAAAGACATTGAATCAAAATGCATAGGAAAGGCTCTCTGACCTCTTGATGAAGTTGGTTAAATGCTTTTTTTTTTTTTTTTGTAAAAAAAAAAAAAGTACACTAGCACTCGGTCCTGACTTGCCCTTGGTTTTGCCTGCAGGAGTTTTTGTCTTTGATTAAGAGGTTGTATCGTACCTGCTTCCACCTGAAGGGAACAAAGTAACCTGTCTTTAAAGGAAGGCCTTCAGGCATTTGCAGTAGCTGCTTCACTTGAGCTTCAGGCTAAACATTTAGAACAACACTGTAGCTGAAGGGGTTTCTATTTGCCCCATCCCACACACACACAGGTAAAGAGACACCATTTCCATTAGAAAGAAGAGGTAAAAAAGATTCTTTCAGAGCTCACATCTGCAGGAAAATTGCATTAGGCCATTTCAAAAAGAGCCCAAGATTTGTAAAATCTTAAATAGGTTGCTAAGATCTATAGGCACAAATTCTCCTGGCTTTAGAAATCACTCCTTGCTTACAGCATTGCAAAAGCAAGTTATTTCATTTTTCCATAGATTTTGTAGGCATGTTTTTCATTAGAAACTTGAAGTCGAAAAATACAGCAAATATATTCTTTTTCCACGCCTTTGTTAAAATGCACTCTGCTTAGAAATACTTGAGAAATACTTAGTTTTGAAGTATGACAAGTCTTACAAGATTTTTCATGAGTCAATAGAAGCTTACAAATCATAGAGTTTGGGCAGAGCAGTAATGACTTTAGCAGAATTCTTTTGTATAACTTTTAACTGTACAATTAGGATAAAATTAGATGGGGAAGAAATGGAGGTAGTGACAGATTTTATTTTCCTGGGCTCCAAGATCACCGCAGATGGGGACTGCAGCCAAGAAATTAAAAGACGCTTGCTCCTGGGGAGGAAAGCTATGGCAAATCTAGACAGCATACTAAAAAGCAGAGACATCACCCTCGCAACAAAAGTATGTATAGTCAAGGCCATGGTTCTCCCAGTTGCAATGTATGGATGTGAAAGTTGGACCATAAGAAAGGCTGAGTGACAAAGAATTGAGGCCTTTGAACTATGGTGCTGGAGAAGATTCCTGCGAGTCCCTTGGACTGCAAGGCGTTCAAACCGGTCAGTCCTAGAAGAGATCAACCCCGCCCTTTAGAAGGCCAGATCCTGAAGTTGAAACTCAAATACTTTGGCCACCTAATGAGAAGGAAGGACTCACTGGAGAAGGGCCTAATGCTGGGAAAGATTGAGGGCAATAGAAGAAGGGGACGACAGAGAATGAGGTGGCTGGATGGAGTCACTGAAGCAGTAGGCGTGAACTTAAATGGACTCCAGAAGATGGTAGAGGA
>NW_015409651.1:0-2087 GCF_001527695.2 Protobothrops mucrosquamatus
GGAGAGAGAGAAAGAGAAGGGGAGACAGAGGGAGAGAGAAAGAGGAGGGAGAGAGAAAGGGGGAGAGAGAGAAAGAGAGAGAGAACGAGAGAGAGGGGGAAAGAGAAAGAGAGAGGGGGAGAGAGAAGGAGAGAGAAAGAGGAAGAGAGAGAGAAAGAGAGAGAGGGGGAGAGAACGAGAGAGGGGGGGAAGAGAGAAAGAGAGAGTGAGAGGAAGAGAGAAAGAGAGGGAAAGAGAGAGAGAAAAGTGTCAACTTTGCTTCAGAATGGAATTTCATTCTGGGTTGTTGTTGAAACCTGAACAATATTTGAAAAGGATTGCAGGATAAAGTAATGGCGGATTTGGTTAAGCACGCTGTGCAAATCTAGCCGTTTAAACGGGAACACCTAACCAGGCCACATTTTACAGCTTCGGATTCTGGGCGATGCGGTTTGTGATTCAGCCGGCACCAGGAAATGCTCGGTGGTAATCACCGCACACAAACACACACACACACACACACACACACACACACCCCGGGAAATGGAAAAACAAACAGTGTTATCCGAAGTCCAACTGAGAGGTTGAAAGAAAAGGAAAGTCAGAATCAACGGACAGAGCAATCTCCAAGCTTTCAGCACCTACTACAGAATGGGCCACCAAGTTGGCAATGCTGCAAAAAAAAAAAAGAAGAAGGGAGGAATGAGGAGAGAAAGAAAGATAACACTCGTTTAGCATATGTAAAAAGCTATCTGAATATTTACATCTATCGCTCCCTGGAGGGCATAAGAGACAGATTAGGAACAGTACTAAGAAAGGAGAATATTCGCAGCTCAGGGTTGCAAATGAGGGGGTCCTTGGTGCTCTCTGAGCTTGGTTGTTTCCTTGCAGATGTTTCATGACCCAAATAGATAACATCATCAGTGCTAGAAGGAAGTGGGGTTTGTGAAGAGGAGGAGGAGGAGGATTGTGGGATCCTTGGTGCTCTGAGCTTGTTTTCTTGCAGACAGTTACATGACCCAAACTAGGTAACATCATCGGTGCCACCGCTAGGAACCCGATTGTTAAACTTAGCAGAGGCACATGTTAAAATGGGCTTTTGTGGCAGGTTAAACACAGTGCCTTAGCTCCATTTTCTTACTCCCTCTGCAAAGCAGGGTGTATGTAACCTGTTTGCTCAGCGTGGGAACTGAGGCTTCGAATCTGTTTGCAAGCTACTCCATCAACAAAAGACCCAACCAATGTTGTCGGTTTGTCGGGCCTCCTTCCAGGTGCATCTCAAGAAAAGTGGTGACAGGAGATTCCTTCTCACCCACCCACCTATTTGCCTCCATGCCAGTTCCCCATCATCAAAGACCAAGGCACCCCCTAAGTGAAGCTCCCCCCCCATAAGTGGCCTAAGTTAACCTCCGAACAAAACAAACAAGCCCACCGGCCTTTTGACGATTAAAAATCATAACGTTGTTGGGGCTTTAAACTCTTCCTCTTGGGATTAAGCAGGATTCTCCTGTCGTCCTTCCCAACAGAGCTTCGGACAAGGCATTTAGATTATTTACAGGAAGATGTTGAATAGACTAATAATGTTGCATTCTTTTCTTTTTTTTTTTTAAAGCAGAGATAGCAAATAACACTTGTGGAGGCTTTAAGAGGACAAGATTTGGGGGGCAGCCCTAAGAGACTGTGCAAGTTGACATGGTAGGAAAGGTGCTAGTTCTTGGGGGGGGAGGGGGGGCTACCCCAGCTTTCTAAAATTCCCTCTGCAATGTTTTAGCATCTAGCTCAGAGTTGCATCATCCAGGCTGACGTAGCAGACGTTAGTAGTTTGTAGTTTGAATTCCGTTTATGCAACTAGAGAGAGGGAAGGAGGGAGGGGAGGGAGAGGGAGAGGGAAGGAAAGAAAGAAAGAGACAGAGACAGAGGGAGAGAGAGGGAAGGAGGGAAGGAAAGAGAAAGAGAGAGAAAGAGAGAGGGAGGCAGAGGATATGAGAGAGAAAGAGAGAGGGGGGGAAAGAGGGAGGAGGAGAGGGAAGGAAAGAGAGAAAGAAAGAGAAAGAGAGAGGCAGAGGGAGAAGGAGGGAGGAGAAAGGGGGAGGGAAGGGGAGAGGGAG
>NW_015409652.1:0-2087 GCF_001527695.2 Protobothrops mucrosquamatus
AAACATGTCCAAAATGAAAGGAAGTCTCTTCAAAAGCTGTGCAGTTTAAAACAGGTGAGCTAATGCGATGACAGTGAGGTTTTTTACTTGAAGAAGTACAATTAACTATTTTTGCACATGTTATATTTGCAGGGATAGCTACCACCGGGGTGTGTAAAGCAATAGCGTCAGGGGGTGGATAATAAGCAGTAACCCCCCAGCTAGATATAGCCTTATAGTTAAAGTTCCCATTGAATAAAATTCTGCTCAAGCCAGTGAAGTTTTGAATTACTGCAGAAGGGGTGCAAACAGACTAAACATATAGAAAACAAATTTTTCATGTCATACATTTCAGATAAGCAAAAGACATTATTTTGTGTGATGTTAGCCAGCTGCACCCATAGATTTTGCTTCATTTGTTGCTCAAATGATTGTTTGGGTGGGATGACAGTTGCTGTTGTCAAAGGGCAGATGTTAACGATCAGACACAAACAAATGATGGCTAAGGAATTTGCAGTTAAAACTGCAAAAGTGGTAGCACACAGGTTCTGGGGATTTGCTCTACTTGTTGCTGTTGTCGCACTGCCTGTGCTTTGGCGTTCAAGTTCTTTACATCTCCCCATGTCACTGGCCGACTGGCATGTCGGGACCGGATTGGTTGCTGTGCCATCTGTAGAGTCACCCTTGCCATTTCTGGGAGGAGCAAGCACAGCAGCGTAGTCTTGCCCCCAAGTGATCAGAGGGACCGGTCCCAACCATGCTTTGTCTGGTAATGCCCGATAATACCAGTGGCGGAGGCAAGCTTGTTTTCTATTGAAAGTGTCTCTGATAAGTGGTCGAATTTTGAATGGAAATATTCAATTGGTGTAATGTAAATAATACTTTTTTAATCTGTTGTGTTACCCATGACAAATTGGGTACTCTAGATCTGTCCTTTTTTATTTGTTTGTGAAGGCAGTCCTTAAAGGACCGATTAGCACGTTCCACGATGGCTTGACCCGTGGAATTATAGGGAAGGCCATGAGTAAAAACAATATTCCAGGTTGTGAGGCGTGGCCCAAATTGTTCCTGAATAGGTATCAATAGATAAATGAATATATTTCCAGGAAGCCAAAAAGCAAACATGGGTAACATCCATTTGCCATAGTTGATTAGAGGCAAAACCATGGGGATTAGGAAGACATAAAAAAGGTTTGGCCCAGGAAGGGAGGAGTGACTGCGTATATGAGAAATAAAATATAAATGCTTTCAGTTTTGTAGCAGCTGCTGTCAAGGGAAAAACAAAGTCATAAGACTGGAGTCAATCCTGGGCGTGATGTAAGCACCTGGAAGATTAAAAATAAGTTGGCACACATAATGAGAGTCAGAGAGTAAGTTAAAAGACTGTTGAGAAAAGGTGTGAAAAGGCAAGATAGCAGCAGCTAATTCTGAGCATTGTGGTGAGGACTGTATTGCAGTGTAGGACACTTTTTAGGTAACATCATGAGGATCCTTGTAAGCAATTGCTCCTCTCGTTCTCCCTCCATTGGAAAAGACAGTAGGAGCTTGTGGCAAGGGAGAAGGAGAAAGCAGTGGATGGAGAGGAAAGGAAAAAGTCATTAAACAAGCAAGTCAAGGATCTTTAGGCAGATGATATGAAATACAGCCTATATACTGAAGAGATAAGTTATCCTGAAAATAAAATTGAAAATCAGATTTTGGAATAGAAAAAACAATATTGATTGAATTAGTTCCATTTTGATGGCAAACTCGTGTGCATCCTAAGGTTATTATTTCAGCAACCACCTGGATAAAAAATAAAACATTTTGGGATGAGGTGTGGGGTAAATAAAGTCATTCAATACAATATATTTTTTGTACTTCTATCACAGATAATACTCCTGTAAGTAGCGTACTAGTAGGAAATATCAAAAGTGTTAACTAACAATTTTTATGTGGAATTCTGTCCACAAATTGAGTATTCAAGATGTCATTAATTTGTTCCACTGTGGCAAGTGCTGCAGATGGAACTACAATGAAATTTTCAGGTTGTTTTCCTTTGGTCAATAAATCAAATAATGGACTGAGCAAATTTGTAGGCAAAGAAAAATATGGGCAAACCCAAGTTA
>NW_015409653.1:0-2087 GCF_001527695.2 Protobothrops mucrosquamatus
AAACTGTCTTTTTCCCATCTACAGTGGATTCCTTGGGTCTTAAACCCGGGGTGTCAAACTCAATTTCATTGAGGGCCGCATCAGCATTGTGGTTGCCCTCAGGGGGCCGGGTGGGTGTGGCCAGGGTGGGTGCGGCCTACTGGGTGGGCGTGGAGGGAGTGGGTGTGGCCTACTGGGTGGGCGTGGCCAGCTCTACATCGTTCGCGTCAAGGGTGCCTGTGGGGTCCTGGGCAGGAGTGGGATAGATCTGAGGGTCTCTGGCAGAAGGGGGTGGGACCGGGGCAAGCGCCAAGGCATGGTCCACTGGAGGAGCCTCACTGTTCCTCTCAGGCCATGCGGGGGGGGGGCTTATGGAGCTAAGACTGAATGTGTTTCAGCATAGATGGCCACCACAAAATTGTACATTAGCTCCCGGCTGGCCTGGGCCAGGGCCAAGGCAGCGGGGGCCGTTCCTTCACTGTTTCCAGGATGGCTTCGTGGGCCACATGAAACCACTTCGTGGGCCGCATCCGGCCCCCCAGGCCTTGTGTTTGACATGTCTGGCTTAAACTATTTCAAGCTTGACAGAGTTCCCAAATGGGTTGAAGTGAACTCATAAAAAAGATTTGACACTTAGCACAAGGCATTTTTAATTTGAAGTGGTTCAAAACGTTCTGGAGATGCCTAAGGTAAAGCTGATTAGATGAGTTGACAAATGACGCTGTTCAAACCTAAGGTCTTAGTTAGAGATTAAAACAATGGGAAGAAAAATATACATTTAAAAAAATCGAAGCAAGGTAGCTGCATCTGTTTATCGTTGTGGCTATGAATAATGCCTATTCACAGCTTGAAGCGAAGCTAAAATATTGGTTAAGAATGGCATCGTTTTTCCCCCAGTGAAAAACGACTTCATGTAAATGATAGCTTTCTTTATTTCTCTCTTTACAGTAGAATTTGATTCACATCTCCTGCGACAAAAATTGTTCGCAGGCTGCAAAAATGCAAAACGGTTCCCATTTTGGCGCCGGAAATGAAGTTTTTCCGAGAAAAGCGAATCTCATTATTGAAAAATGATCAGGCTATGAAAAGCCACTTTCATTCCTAAACGCATCAATATTAAAAATATGTGGATTGTACTTCTGCATAAGAGGCCCATAGGGCATTCTTGGGAGGGGGAGGGTTGTAAATACATGGCTAAGCCCCACCCCTTTTTATATGCAGCATCATAGCCCCACCCGCCATCTTGACTTTTTTGACCTCCCTCCTTGTTGCCTTTGGGACCAGCTGAGTGAGTCTACAGGGGGTGAACTCCAAACTCAGGCAGGCAAGGATGTTAAAGAAATGGTGTCAGCCTCACCTATCCTTGGTGTCCTCTGAGCTTTTCTTGCAGACATTTCATTACCCAAACTAGGTAACAACATCTAGTCATCTAGCACTGATGAGGTTACCTAGCTGGGTAATGAAACGTCTGCAAGCAACTTACCAAGCTCAGGGAGCACCAAGGACCCCACAAGATAGAAGAAGATAGAAAAATGTGGGTTAGACAGCATCACCACCAGATGGATCTGTAGCTGGCTGACTGGCTGTACTCAGCGTGTGGTCCTCAATGGAACCACATCTACATGGAGGGAAGTGTGTAGTGGGGTGCCCCAGGGCTCTGTTCTGGGCCCAGTGCTCTTCAACATCTTCATCAACGATTTGGACGAGGGGATAGATGGGGAAATCATCAAATTTGCGGATGACACCAAGCTGGCAGGAATAGCCAACACTCCAGAAGACAGGCTTAGGATACAGGAGGATCTGGACAGACTTGAACACTGGGCACTATCTAACAAAATGAAATTCAGTGGAGAAAAAAGTAAGGTTCTATATTTAGGCAAGAAAAACCAAATGTACAGGTATAGTATAGGGGGTACCTTGCTCAATAGTAGTAACTGTGAGAGGGATCTCGGAGTCCTAGTGGACAATCACTTAAATATGAGCCAGCAGTGTGCTGCAGCTGCCAAAAAAGCCAACACAGTGCTAGGCTGCATTAACAGAGGGATAGAATCAAGATCACATGAAGTATTAATACCACTTTACAATGCCTTGGTAAGGCCACACTTGGA
>NW_015409654.1:0-2087 GCF_001527695.2 Protobothrops mucrosquamatus
ATTTCCATACCTAAACAGAGAAACAGAATGACCACAGGTGATTGGCAAAAAAGCAGTGGGAGCGGGAACAACTTCCAACGGGCTTCCTTCCAACTCTGTTATTCTATATTCCTCATTGATTTTCCTTGTGAGAAGCTGGCAGGAAGCATCAGAAATACCTTCCTTCCTTCCTTCCTTCCTTCCTTCCTTCCTTCCTTCCTTCCTTCCTTCCTTCCTTCCTTCCTTCCTTCCCTTCCCTTCCCTTCCTCGAATTCCTGCCAGCTTCCCCATTTACTTTGCTTGTGGGAAGCTTGCAAGGAGAAAGTCAATGGGCATGTCAGCATGAAGTAGAAAGCTCAAGGTCAGGAGGCAGGTAAGTGGCTGATGACGGGTGAGGGAGGGAGCAAGGGGCTTGGGGAGAGGGGTTGGGAACAGTCTTGTAGAGTGCGAGTTGAGAAAAGTGCACAAGGGGATGGCACAGGTCAAGAAGGGTGTGGGGGGGTCATGAGTGTGAGAGTTGCCATGCCACTCAGGAATGGTATGTGGTAGTGCAATGGTGTAGGTTGGAAAAGATGGGAGGTACTTGGGATTATGTGAAAAGTGCCATGCAGGTCAAGAATATTGGATGTGGAGATGTCATGGGTTGGGAATGGAGCGTGGGAATGTGCAACACAGCAACAAGTGCTGCGTTGGTCAGGGAAGGCCCATAGGGATGGCACGGGCCTAGAAGGATGTATGGGGGCGAGCAAGAGTTGCTATGTAGGTCAAGAAAGATGTGCAGAAGAGCGGCACAGGTCAGGAAAGGTCCTTTGAGAAGTGCCAAAGGTTCTATATGAGTCAAGGAAGGCACGGGGTGGTGGTAGTGGCAGCACAAAGTAAATTCTACTGAACTCAGTAAGCCTTAGTTCTCAGGTGACAAGTTGTGTAATTATTTTCAGTATCTATTGAGTTACTGATGTAATGGACATTCTTGCTAGCTTTTTACTTGATCACAGTTGTAACTAAACTTTTTAGTGTCATATCATCAATTTAGGTATACAGTTCTCATTTCCTGCTTACTAATCTCTCTCTCTCTCTCTCTCTCTCTCTCTCTCCCTCCCTCCTTCCCTCCCTCTCTCTCTCCTTTTTTTTTTACAGAAAATGATGGTCTTTCTTAAATGAACAGGAAGCTGATATTTCTAGATTTTCCAAAACTGCAAACTATATTACCGTGCAATTGTAGAAAATTGCAGACAGATTGTATTTTATTAGAAATCTGCCAAATAGAAACACAGTTGCCTTTCGTGGATGCTAGAGACAGATGATAATGAAATGTAATTCTTTCCAACTGTTTAATTCAGATTTCAAATGCAAAGTATTACTCAACTCTGAAAATCCTTCCTATTTAATGCAATTTAAAAATCATAAAAACACGGATCAATCTCATTAGTTTGGAGATACATACTGAGGCTCTATAACAATAAAATCTATAGAGGTAGGCACCACATACACAAGTTACGCTCTGTATATTCATGTCAGAATGTAAATATTGCAACATTGCTTTGTCATATTACGATTTAACATGAGTTTAAACATAATAGATATGCTAAGAATCATTAACAAAACCATACTATAAAAGCAAAAACATTGCAGCCTGCTCATATCCTGCATAAACATGCTTCAAAAATTGCTGGAAGCAACCAACAATTCTTTTTATGGTTAAGAATTCTTATGACGCTTCAGAGGAGCTTCAGACATGCAAGAGGGTGCAGCTTTGCAATAAGCCAGCTATATCTCTCTGTCTGCCTTCCTGCCTACCTAAACTTACAAAACTGAAACAGCTTTAAAATTACAATATTTCATATTATATATAAAGTAAAACTAAATGACATCAGAGTATTGCTTGATTCTTCTATGAATTCATTTCGTCCTGCCACAAAGAAGAGGGAGTCAAGCTATTCTCCAAGGCGCCTGAAGGCAGGACGAGAAGCAATGGGTGGAAACTGATCAAGGAGAGAAGCAACCTAGAACTAAGGAGAAACTTCCTGACAGTTAGAACAATTAACCAGTGGAACAACCTGCCTCCAGAAGCGGTGAATGCTCCAACACTGGAAGTTTTTAAGAAGAGA
>NW_015409655.1:0-2087 GCF_001527695.2 Protobothrops mucrosquamatus
TGCTCGGGAGCTGAAACTCTTGCTTGGATTTTGGTTACTTCTCATCTCTGGTTGAAAGAGCTGCCTGCCAAAGGATATCAACTCTCTTTCATGCACTCTCTACCCTGAAATTCAGCTTGCCTACACGTGTAGAGGGAACATCTTTGGTGGATGGCAAGAACAGAGCTCTAATCTTCAGGATGTGAGCCCTGTTTCTCCACCCCACTAGAGAAGATCAGCTCGCCTCAGCAGACAGCTCTTTCAGCCAGCTCCCAGAAACAAGAGGGAGTCCTCTTGGCAGATGGAGGCAGCAACTTACAATCTTCCTTCTAGCTCCCCCACTGACCTTCTGGGAAGGTAGCAAAGATTACAAATAGCAATCATGTGATCATAGGGTGCTTTGCAACCTATTGTAAATATGAACATGACTATGGGGGAGGGGCATGGAGCTACATGTTATGACAGACAGAAGTGATTTACAGGCCGTAAAGCACCTTTTCCAAGGCCACTTTAACTTCAAACCATTGTTAAACAATGGGTGGTTTAGTCCAGTATTACCTATAGCAGTGATGGCGAACCTTTTAGAGACTGAGTGCCCAAACTGCAACCCAACCCAAAACCCACTTATTTACTGCCGGGTACCAGGTGGGCATGGCCCACTGGGTGGGTGTGGCTGTGGTGGTCATGGCAGACTGGATGGGTGTGGCCAAGGTGGGTGTGGTCACCTCGATGTTGCTCGTGGGGATGGATGCCTGTGGGGGCTGGGCAGGGTTGGAGAAGATCCAGGGGGTCTCTGGCAGGTGGGGTGGTGGGTAGGGGTGAGGCGAGGCAGGGTGGGGGTGCCATTATCTCAGGGCAAGGCAAGGCAGGGGCCGGGGCAGCTGCTGCCTGACACCATCAGCCCCCACACACAGAGGACAGCGAGCGCATGGGGGCCGATAGTGTCCATCAGCAGCCACAGCTTGCTGGCCCCTCGACTGGTGCATTCTGGGGCTCCGCAGCCCGCCACCAGCAGTTCAGAGAAGTGCCCACAGAGAGGGCTCTGAGTGCCGCCTCTGGCACGCGTGCCATAGGTTCGCCACCACTGACCTATAGTGTAAAACTGATTGGAGTGTCATCAGTTTCAGGCAATAGCTGAATAGAAGGGGGTGTTATAACCAATTAATTAAGGTCACAAACAGCAGAACCTATGGCTTGGAATTTTTAGGGCCATCCTGCACTCTGGAAGAAAGCAGCTAAGGAAAAGTTTGCTTGTTTAGGCAAACTTTCCACTCTGACAGGAGAGTGGGGAAAAAACCTGAAGAAAGTCATACATGCAGACATAGGTCACAAAATTATTTTTTTCATTATTGTCATAACTGCAAACAGATGCTGCAAATGGATGCTGTCTAGGGCAGTCACTAAACAATATATCATGGTTACAAAATGTTATTAGCTATAGTCTTCTTTCTCCTTTCCTTATTATTTTATAGAAAATATAGTAATGTTTTTATTGGGAATTACTTACATTCACCAAAATTAGATGCCCACTATTGCAAAATTTTGCTTACATTCAAATACCTTTTAAAATGATCCAGTTATAGTATACATATTAAAAACATATTGTAGCACTCAAATATATTAAAATAATATCCCAGGGTGCTTATTGTTAAATACAGTAACCTAATTCAGTTATAAAATGAACTAGGTTGATTGATATTTGCTTGAGTACCTGCATGTCCCCTTTCACTTCAAGAATCTTTTATTTATTATGTACAAAACTGAATTGTAACTAAGCAGAACTAAGGTTCAAAGCAGGAGTAGGAAAACTGCTGCTGACCTGTAGCTTTAACCAGTCAGAGCCAGCAATGAGGAACACTACAAATATCATTTCAGATACATCTGCAGGATCAGTAAGTTCCCACTTTCACTGTAGAGAAAGAAACTAGGATCATAAACCTTTTTTATACAGAACAGAGAAAATACAATTGCATAATTTACTCAGATTGAGGAGCGGTTTGCACATATAATTTCTGTTTCTTCCCAAACACACAGAGAAGAGGGAACTTACAAGCTTAATAATAGTTTAAGTACATACAATTATATCCCATTGGTCTCTTTAAAGTAAC
>NW_015409656.1:0-2087 GCF_001527695.2 Protobothrops mucrosquamatus
TCTTAAAAGAAACTGACAAAGAAGGGAGATTTTTATTGGTGGAAATAAACTTAAATGGAAGAAAGTGCTTAATAGTGGGGGTTTATGCCCCCAATCAACTGTCATCTCAAAAACAATTTTATAGACAACTACACCAGAAAATTGTGGCTAAGGATTATAATTCCTTGATTGTTATGGGAGACTGGAATGGGGTACTTGATACTTTAAAAGACAAAAAGACAACTTCCAGGGACGTGGCCCTTTCCAGACTCCCTAAATCTTTTTTTGCAATGATGGAAGACTTGGAGTTGGTGGATGTTTGGAGATCACAACATATGAATGAACGTGACTTTACCTTCTTCTCTCATAGACATGAGTCTTTCTCAAGGATTGATTTTGTTTTGACATCGACTGACTTACTTACTGACTGCAACAAAACCAAAATTTTTCCTAGAACCTTGACTGATCATAGTATGGTATGGATAGAGATTGGCCAACAAAAGAAAAGGAAATCTTGGAGAATAAATGAAAATTTGTTTAATCATGAGGACAAGGTTAAAGTCCTGAAGGAATACACGGAAGAGTTTTTTCAATTTAATTTGGACAAAGATACTCCTATACATATTGTTTGGGATGCCAGCAAAGCTTATTTGAGGGGTTTGCTAATTTCTATGAATAATGCACATAAACGCAAGCAAACACAAAGTAGATTAAACTTGGAAAAAGAAATTGGGATTAAAGAAAAATTATTATCTCAGCGACAAACAGATACTAACTTGAAGGCTTCTATTAAAATGCTTAAGGATCAATTCAATATGTTAATTGCTGATCAGGTGGCCACCAATCTGAAATATATTAAACATAATACATTTGCTAATGCAAATAAACCAGGGAGATGGTTGGCTTACCAACTACGCAAGAGACAAAAAGCTAGAGTTATATCCAAAGTCTTGGTTAAAGGTCGTGAGGTATATCAACAAGAATTGATTAAAAAGGCATTTACAGAATTCTACTCACATTTATATTCTTCAGGGAGCATAAAAATCGAGGATATTGATAAATATTTACAATCTTCATCAATATATAAACTTACATTAGACCAACAGAAACTTATGAATGAAGAGATTACTGCAGATGAAATTTCAAATGCAATTAAACAACTGAAAGCTGGTAAAGCCCCTGGCACAGACGGCTTGACAGCAATTTATTATAAATCATTGTCAGCTGAATTGATTCAACCTTTAAAAATACTATTCAATAGAATTATGTTGGGAGAACAAATACCACAGTCTTGGACAAGAGCTTTTATATCTTTGATACCGAAGGATGAGAAGGAGGTTTTGGAACTTAAGGATTACAGACCTATTTCTTTGTTGAATGTGGATTATAAAATTTTTGCAAAAATTTTGGCTAATAGACTGATGCAGATATTGCAATATTATATACATGATGATCAAACTGGTTTTATATCTGGAAGATATATGAAGAGTAATATTAGACAAATTGTGAATTTATTGGAATATTTGGACAAGAACAATCAAGTGCCATCAGCTTTTATTTTCCTAGATGCGGAGAAGGCCTTCGACAAATTGGACTGGCAGTTTTTCAATAAAATGCTGGACTATATGAATTTTGGAAATCAATTTAAAACAGCCGTTCAAATACAATCTTCAAATACAGGATTGTACTAACATGATTTCCGTTCTAACCTACTTGTTTTTAATCTGTTTCAGTGAATTCAAAGACACCTGTCCCTCTTTTTGGGACTCCCTCTTCTTCCTTCTTAACCCAACAAGGAACAACTAGGACCAGCTGTGGCTCAGAGATGCAGTCAAGTGACATACATCACTTTTTACACCTCTTCCCTTAACAAAGACAAAGTCCCAATTTGGTCCCAACTGAAGTCGTAATGATGACTATCTGTATTATGAAAATTCTCCTTCACCACCAAATACGCTCCTGAAGAAATTGCTTTTGGCATCCCCTTCTTGTCTGGGGGTGAAAGTCAGGAAAATGCTTCCAGAAATTTGAATGTCACGCAGGATGATCGTGCCCTGCAAGTGTCTGCCCCGAATACCTGGGATGTTAAGAAAGAAAACCTCAAGAGC
>NW_015409657.1:0-2087 GCF_001527695.2 Protobothrops mucrosquamatus
ATTTTAGTAATTGTTCATTATTCCACATTATAAGGAATATAGGCTACATGATCAGGAAGGTTTTAATGTGTTTGAGAAACATGGTGGAACTAAGGTAACATACGACCGACAATCTTTGCTGGCATGGAGAGTTTCTAGCTGTTTCAGAACTGTTGGTGAGACCATTAAAAGTCGTTGGTGCTGTTTGAAATTGTTCTGCCGGCAGCAAGATCTGACTGCTGGCCCAGTGACGGATTCTATTGCAAATCAGGGCTGTTTCCAAAGGAGGCAGAGGAGGAGAGGTCCCGGGGCTTATGGAGCGAAGGAACTGGATGAGGCTCTCGGCAGGCCCAGAGGAAGGGAGAGAAGCTTTTGGAGGAGTTGGTGGCGGTGGCAGCGTGCTCCAGGGGTAAAAAGAAGTGAGGCCTCTTTAAGGAAAAGGTGAAAGAGACAGGATCAGAAAAAGGAAAGGAGGTGAGCTTGTCATGCAGGAATACAAGCTAATTTGAGGGATAATCAACATGGAGCTCCGTTTCCATCTGTCCTGTTTGCCATTGTTCGCTCTCTAGAGATTAAAATGGACGATCTGAAACTTGAGCTGGCCACGAACAAGGAGTGTATATCAGAGGTGGTGATCCTTTGAGAGCTGTATGCAATGAAATTTCATTTTGATATATGCCGATTACATTCAAAGTGTCAATGAAGCTGTTGTTGTTGTTGTTATAGGATTCCCTTGGTATTTGGTAAGGATTGTAAGTGAAATGCAATATAGAACTATTCTTTGTCCCAAGAAAGTGACTGGAGTGATTTCATAGCTAGGCAGAAATTCAAATTTGTAAAGCAGGAAAAACAAACAAACAAAATGCTCCACCGAGAGCAGTTGAAGTTCTACAATTTGGGGAAGTTTTATGGAAATTGAGCCTGAACCAGTTGCCTTTCAGCCAAATTCAGCCTGACAAGCATTTGTCTCCCATGGTTTTGCCTGACTCTTGCTTTTCCAAAATAGGAACTGCTTCAAATCGCTCTGAGAACCAAATGGCATCTTTGAGAACATTTGGGGAAATGATGTGCCATTCCCTACTGCTATTGGGATAAATGATTCTTGGCAGATTTGCCCTCTTGCACACACACACACACACAAAAAGGAGATTCCGGTTTCATCCTCAATCCTCTTTTTAATTATCCTTGCAAGCGGCTCACAGCCGTGGTTTTAAATGATGCTCTTTCCTACCCCAGCTGTTTATGACCTACCTAGTCTCAGTTACATCAAAATGCTCAGGAATAGCACTCAACTTCATAGCTGGGCCTTGTAATGCAATACAATATAGCACATGACCATGACGGAGCCTGCCAATTACAGTCATAAATCACGATGGTCATAAAGCGGGTCATCACTTAATGAGACCTGATTTTATGATTTTTGTTCTGGTTGTTAAACAAGTATGGCTGTTCTTAAGTGACACCATGGTTAAGAGAATCCATAGTTCTCTTAATGTTTTTACTCTGGAAGCTGGATGGAAATGCCAGTTTCCAGAAACAAATGATGTAAATCAGTTAAATGACCACATGGGCATAAATGAAGACTGGTTGACGTGCCAAAATTTGGCCACATAACCATGGGGGGGAGGAAGATGTTGTAACTTCAGACCTAGGTCTTAAGTAGCTTTTGGGGTGGCTCTTGTAACTTTGAAGATTGAGGACTACTTGTATAGCAGATATCATGCAAACAGAAGATATTTATTTATTTATTTATTTTATATTTGAATTTATATCCCGCCCTTCTCCCGTAGGACTCAGGGCGGCTGACAATCTATTTAAAATACATACAAAACAATACAAATTTAAAATTAATTAAAAGGAATATTAAATATTTGTCGAATTTAAAATATAATTAAAACCCCCCTAAAAATTACCCTAGGCCAGTCCTGAAAGCTGGAATAACCAAGTCTTGAGGGCGCGGCGAAAGGAAGGGAGATCAGGGATAACCCTGATCTCTGGGGGCAGTTCATTCCAGAGGGTGGGAGCTCCCACAGAGAAGGCCCTCCCCCTTGGGGTCGCCAGCCGGCACTGTCTGGCTGACGGCACCCTGAGGAGACCCACTCTATGGG
>NW_015409658.1:0-2086 GCF_001527695.2 Protobothrops mucrosquamatus
TACTTAAACGAGCCTTTAATAGGCAAACTTTTTCCCTACGGCAGCCATATTTCAGTGGTATACTGATCGGGAGCGTGAAGAGATCGTTTGTTAAACACATTAAAGGTTTCCAGATCAATTTTTTTTAATGCCTTTTTATTCGCAAGTCCGTTTTGCAAAATTGATTGGGAACCAGGGCTAAGGGATGACAGGAAAAGGGCGAATTCCTAAATTTCTAAAAAAAAAAAAAAAAAAAGTATATGCAAGGAAAGGGGCAGGGGTTTATTTGTGCCCCTAAGAGATCGGAGCAAGCTTGAAAAATAAAGTCTATGAGCAGAAGATGATGTGGAAGTTTATAACGAAAGAATGCATTTTCCTCCTCCATTAATTCAACTCAAGACTTAATAATAATAATAATAATAATAATAATAATAATAATAATAATAATAATAATAATAATAATAATAATAATAATAATAATAATAATAATAATAATAATAAAGTTGGAGGTCATCTAGTCCAACCCCCTGCTCGGGCAGGAAACCCTACACCATTTCAGACAAATGGCTGTCCAGTCTCTTCTTAAAAACTTCCAGTGTTGGAGCATTCACCGCTTCTGGAGGCAGGTTGTTCCACTGGTTAATTGTTCTCACTGTCAGGAAGTTTCTCCTTAGTTCTAGGTTGCTTCTCTCTTTGGTTAGTTTCCATCCGTTGCTTCTTGTCCTGCCTTCAGGCTCCTTGGAGAATAGCTTGACTCCCTCTTCTTTGTGGCAGCCCCTGAGATACTGGAAGACTGCTATCATGTCCCCCCTCGTCCTTCTCTTCGTTAAACTAGACATACCCAATTCCAGCAACCGTTCCTTATATGTTTTAGCCTCCAGTCCCCTAATCATCTTTGTTGCTCTTCTCTGCACTCTTTCTAGAGTCTCAACATCTGTTTTACATTGTGGTGACCAAAACTGGATGCAGTATTCCAAGTGGGGCCTTACCAAGGCATTGTAAAGTGGTATTAACACTTCACATGATCTTGATTCTATCCCTCTATTAATGCAGCCACTATATACTAGTGGCTTGCCCTGTCAGTGTTGGCTGGTTGCTGGGAAGGAGGCATTTTGGTCTTCTGTTTCCTTTTTAGTATTTTATTGTCTCTTTTGAATGGTTATGCCAATGTGTATCTCTACATGCCTGTTGATGGCTCATTTGTCTGAGTGCCAGCCTTCCAGGAATTCGCTAGCAGCTCTCCTCCCCAGCAATCAACACCCAGATAAGCAGAGATTAGCGCTAGGATTAATAACAGACCAACAATCAAGCAGTAAATAATACCCCAATCAAGGACTTATCAACTCGGACGAACAACTAAGAAGACCTACCAGGAGAAAACAACACACCCACCCACACTGACAAGGCAAGCTCTGGTATATAAACAGAGAGGAAATCCCACCCTGTCCTAGCACTGGTGATGTTACCTACTGGGGTAATGAGACATCTGCAGGCAAACAACCAAGCTTAGAGAGCACTCAGGACCCTATATTCTCCTCCTCCTCCTCCTCCTCCTCACTCCCCTCTAGCACTGATACCTAGTTTGGTAATGAAACATCAGCAAGAACATTATCAAGCTCAGAGACCACCAAGGACACCACAGTCCTCCTCCTCCTCCTTGCAAACCCCACTCTCTTCTAGTACTGATAAAGTTACCTAGTATGGCTAGAAAACCACCATTTGTTTGCAGAGCCTAGCAGGAGATTTGTGAGACATTCCTTCTTTTTCTGCTGATAAACCTGAAGGTAAGGTACAGGAGGCAACTGAATTACTTCCACATGACTTGCCTTCGCAGAATTCTGAGGATCCGGTGGCAGGATAAGATACCGGATACAGAGGTCCTCTCCAGAGCAGGCCTATCATCAGTTTACACTCTGTTGATGAAATCCCAGATGCGCTGGGCAGGCCACGTTGTAAGGATGCCAGACCATCGCATCCCTAAACAGCTCTTCTATGGTGAGCTGTCTCAAGGAAAGCGATCGCACGGGGGACAAAAGAAGCGATACAAAGACACGCTGAAAGCATCTCTCAAGTCCCTGGATATCGACACCATCTCTTGGGAATTTTT
>NW_015409659.1:0-2086 GCF_001527695.2 Protobothrops mucrosquamatus
AATACTTAGAGGGATGTTTATGACCCTGCTTTGCATAAGTGGGTGCTTGATTCAGAGGCTGCAGAGTTGCAGATAGCTAGAACATCCACCCCTCCCAGGAGGGCTATTCTGACAGGAAGAAGAGATATACATATACATATACATATACATATACATATACATATACATATACATATACATATACATATACATATACATACTCTAACTCTCTCTCTCTACCTATCATCTATCTATCTGTCTGTCTGTCTGTCTGTCTGTCTGTCTGTCTGTCTATCTATCTATCTATCTATCTATCTATCTATCTATCTATCTATCTATCTATCTATCTATCTATCTATCTATCTATCATCTATATCATTATCTATCTACTTACCTACCTATATCTGTCTGTCTGTCTGTCTGTCTGTCTGTCTGTCTGTCTGTCTGTCTGTCTATCTATCTATCTATCTATATCATTATCTATCTACTTACCTACCTATATCTATCTATCTATCTATCTATCTATCTATCTATCTATCTATCTATCTATCTATCTATCTATCTATCTATCTATCTATCTATCTATCTATCTATCTATCTATCTATCCTTTATCTTTCTCTCTCTCTCTCTCTTTTTTTCTTGAATAAATTGCGATGCTGGATATATGACAGCCTTTGCCACGGAATGCAGAGCAGGGGGTTGGACTAGAAGACCTTCAAGGTCCCTTCCAATTCTGTTATTCTATGATTCTGTAAGGGTCTCCTGCTTGAGTAGGGGGTTGAACTAGAAGACCCAAGGTCCCTTCCAACTCTGTCATTCTATTATCTCTCTGTGTGTGTGTTTCTGTATATTTATCTCTCTGTGTGTGCAAATAACCAGCTGTCTGCAAGGAGCATAAATCCTTCCATTCCCCACCATCTAGTCAGAGCTGAAGAAGCTTCTTGGATGAGAAGCGAAACGCCTTCAAAGAAAAACAAGAAAGTCCAGTTGCCTCCTGAAAAAGCACCTTTGGGACTGGACAGCCACTGGTCCTAAATACCATAGGGTTTCCTGCTTGAGCAGGGGGTTGGACTAGAAGACCTCCAGGGTCCCTTTGAGCTCTATTCTGATTGAAATTGTAATACTCCCAGATGAAAAGTGGCATGCAAATTCGTTGACCGACGGAATGATTGAGGATCTTATAGGACTTTGGACCTTGAATGATTGAGGACCTACCAGGGCTTCCGACCTGTTCTGACCCTATTTTTCCTTGTTGTAATAAGAGTGGGAGATTTTCAATCAAGGTTTTCCTTATTCACACAATAACTCACTTCTTAAGCCATTAAAACTTCATCACATACTGAGTGCAATGTGAAACAGGGGATTAATGGCTTGCAAGCAGATAATGGTCATTGATTAAGATTAGCCTTGAGGAACAGGAAGGAGATGGCAATGAAGGCAACTGGCAGATAAAAGATTCTTGAGCCTGGGCCAGAACTGTAACCCCAAAAAGCATCTCAGATAAAAGCTTTCCTAGATCTCACCACTTATAAAGGGAGGGAGAGGGGGAAGTGAATTGAGACTTGCATGATTCTGTTTCCATCACCTTATATTGAAAGTAGGCTAGGCCTGGTCAAACTTGAAGGGCTGACAAAGCACCATCTCAGGCAACTTGACTGTGGTAGCTAGCTACAAGGTAAATATGAGGCTGTTAGAGAAGCTGAAATAGCTCAGGGTGGCATCAGAAGAAGCATGATAAGGGGTCCTTGGTCCTCTCTTGGTTGTTTTCCTGAAGATATTTCATGACCCAACTAGGTAACATCATCAGTGTTATAAGGAAATGTGGTTTGTGGAGAGGAGGAGGAGGAGGAAGAGGAGGAGGAAGAGGAGGAAGAAGAGGAGCAGAAGGAAGAGGAAGAGGAGGAGGAGAATGACTGTGGGGTTCTTGATGTTCTCTGAGCTTGGTTGCTTTCTTGAGGACGTTTCATGACCCAACTAGGTAATATCATCAGTGCTAGAAGGAAGTGAATTTTGTGGAGAGGAGGAGGAGGAGGAAGAAGAGGAAGAGGAGGAAGGAGGAGGAGGAGGAGGAGGAGGAGGAAGAGGAAGAGGAAGAGGAGGAGGAGG
>NW_015409660.1:0-2086 GCF_001527695.2 Protobothrops mucrosquamatus
GAGTAACATTACTGGAATGGTTTAAGCCGTGTTGTGAGGAATAGGACTGATTATATAACTGGGCTGAAGGAAATTGCCATAGGAGGTGGTAGATACTTGATGTTATAAAAGAATGCCAATTTTATTTATTATCAAGTACATTTTTAGTGTTAGACAAAGGAGGGATAGTCTTCTGCATGTCATAAGTGAAAGACAGTTGCCAACTGCCCAGATTATGATTACATCTCTGTAGGAGTGCTGGGATGGCCAGAACCTTTTAGATCAGTTGTAACAACTACTTGTTTAGCCCCATTGTATCTTCAAACGGTCACTGAATCTGTGGTTGTTAACTGAGAACTACCAAAAATTGGGCTGATCTAAGAAAATATACTTTATACAGTTACATATATATAATCCAAGGAGAAATGGATATTTACCTGTGATTCCGTAAGTAAGGAAACACATAGTAGAGCAAGCGTGAGATTAATGGGACTGCTTTTTCTTTTTCATCACTTTGATAAACCATATCCAGGAGAGAAGCAAGAACCTACCGAAACAAACAGGACATGTTTCTGGCTAGAAAAAATATACTGAAAATTCAGAATATCTCCAACTTCTATTGTGTGCTACAGTTAGGGGTAATATAGCACCTTTGATTTTGCTGTATCATCCATTTGTACCGCAAGGTTCAGAAAAGCTAAGCACTTTATGCTTATCGCAAGGGAGTTAAAGAGGCATGCAAAACCTGCATTTGTGCTCACACAAACATATACACGAAAAGCAGCAATTATAGAAGTGCTCAGCTAACAACTACAATAACAAAAACGTGAGACTCACCTCTGCAAGGAGAGTTAGAGCTTGAACACTGTATACTGAGGGAGCAGAGGCAGACACCACAGATGACACTGTGGAATGATCTGTGGATACAACAGCATTGGGTTTCCCTTTATTTTTTTGTTTTAGAACATTACTTTAAAAAATATATTAATTACAATGTTGAAACAGATACATTTGTAAAATGTAGCCTTGCCATACATGTTGATAATTTCCATAGGAAATGAAATAAATCTTACACAAACTGAAAATCCTTGTGTTGCCTAAAGCATCTAGTTTAAATATATTACATGTAAAAACGTAAATAAATCATAATTTCCTTTGCTTTTGTCTTATTAATTTGCAACATGTTGCTAAGCTCAGAACTTGTCAAGCTAGGAAGTCTACATCAGATGATTTAGCCTACACAATTGCCTCTCACGTGTATTCTCTTCAGCTATTTTTTAGAGGCTGGTTGAGACTCAGATGGGACACGTTTTTCAGCTTCTGAATCTGAATCATATCATTGATCCTAATAACTAAAACAAATGTAATACTGAAATCAAGACTGTAGGTTTTACTTTATTGGTTATGTTCAAATGAAGATTGACAGTATCTGTATGGACTGTTATAATTTTGAATGGCCTGCAAGCTACCTTGGAGACTTTTAAATTTTGATTCAAAATGCTCTTTTAAGGCACAACTAATGGCAATTCAGGAATCTCATTAGAGGTTTTGCAAAAAGCAGATACCTTAAACCTGTATTTTATGACATGGGCAAAAACATTCAGATAAATGACTAGACACCCTGAGAAAACTGGGTCTGGAAAGTTATCAGGGATGTTTGAATTATGTGAAAAATATTTTAATACTTTTAAATACTGGCCTGCTCAGTTTCAGATAGTTTTGTGTCTGCTTCAATTCTCTCTCTCTCAGACACATTAATGAGAGATGGTTCTGGGATTTTATATTTTAAATAAATTTTAAATAAATAACCGTTAAGCTAATTTTCTGATGCTGCTGCTTTCCCCCATTTTATGATTTAAAAAGTATGTTACAGGCAGTAGTCTGGTATATGCTACTATCAAAAACTACTGTCAACGCTGCAAATACTGTATATTCTTGCTTTGACAATATGCAGAACTGTCTGGTATTTATATAGTTAAACCAGCAACTGGGAAAGAGGGAGGAGCATAAGGATAGCCCGGGAGAAAGAAACCGGAAGTAAATCACATCTTCCAAGTTGATTGGAAGATGTGAACCATGACCCTACAATAAGGGAGTGGGAAATGCT
>NW_015409661.1:0-2086 GCF_001527695.2 Protobothrops mucrosquamatus
CACAGTCATTCTACTTCTATTTGCAGGTCTTTATATTTTGTGATTTTTCTCCACTTCTTTCACTTCTAATCCACTTTCCAGACTTTTTTCTTTCTTATTGTATCTCTATTATTGGAGTTGAATTTCTGAGCAAATACATAACATGTCTCTTCAGAGGATCATCTAGTAAAGTAGGTGACTCAAACACTTTCAGATTTTGTTTTTATGAGTATTAATAATAATCACAACAAAATACAATATCCAATCATAATAAACAAAATATTATGGAATATTATGGAAAACTCTATAAATAATTGCAGGACTACAACAGTCAAAGTCTCTCAAGCCAGATTAAGTTGATTAAAGAAAGCAAGAAAAACATAAGGACACATTTAAAAAAGCAGCAAGCTTACTCATCAGTTGTACCAAAATAGACAAAAATGAGAGGAAGAAGAAACAAAACTACAGTCACAATTTCAACCATTACTGGGTTTGCAGTAGTAATTATGCAGTGTGGTGGGAACAAATAAAGTGCTTGTTGAGTCATTTCATCTGGATGGTCAAAAAGAATTAGAAGGTGGTGAATAAGATGAAACATACGTGCTAACAGATTGTAATGCTACTGCATTCTTATTTTGTGCATTCTGGATACAATCAAGTTTGACCTAAAGCTCTATCCACAGATATATGGTTAAATTCTGATACCATAAACTTCCATATCCACTTCTCTTTACATAAGTCATTTATAAAGTGTTTAATACATTTAGTCTGTCATAATGTTTTTACATTTCTCCAAGGATAGGGAATGTTGATAAAGCTAGGTTCTTCATCATGCCTAAAGATGAAAGTTAAAGTTAAAGATGAATTACTTACTTATTAAATGTGTGCTCAGATATCTATCATATGCAAATACATTATACAATTCTTCTTGCCATCTAAGGATTAACTGAACCATCCCAAACCTAGACAGTATATTAAAAAGCAGAGAAAGATATGTGTAGTCAAAGCTATGGTTTTCCTACCGTGTTTTCCCCAAAATAAGACCCATCTTATTTAAAAAAAATTGCCTCCAAAAGAGGCACCAGATCTTATTTTTGGGGAGTGTCTTTTCCACTCACCTCCAGCACTGCCAGCCCCACCCAGCCAGCCCACTTCTTCTATGGCTGAAGGAGCAACTTCATTCTGCAGCTGAGAATAGAGCTCTGGACTGCATTTCTCAATCAAGGGCCTTTCTGGAAGACCTATGCAGCTGAGAACCAAACTATGGATTCAATCCATAGCTCAATTCTCAGCTGCATAGGCCTTCTAGAAAGGCCTCTGACTGTGAAATGCAGGCCTGACTTCCATTCTTAGCTGCAGAATCTGTTCCTTCGGCCACAGAAGAAGTGGGTCAGCAAGGCAAGTGTTGATCCATGGGAGGCCTGTCTGCAATGGTAAGTTCCAAGCCCTCTCCCCCCAGCTTGAGTTTTAGGCATGCACCTCACCCCAAAACTAGGGCTTATTTTGGGGGTAGGGCTTATATTAGGCCCACCCCAAAAATCAGCCTAGGGCTTATTTTGGGAGTAAATCTTACTTTTGGGAAAACATGGTAGTAGTAATGTATGGCTGTTAGAGTAGGACCATAAAGAAGGCTGAGCACCGAAAAATTGAGAATTTCAAATTGTGGTGTTGGAGACGACTCTTAAGAGTCCCTTGGACTGGATATCTCCGAGACCGCCTTCTGCCGCAGGTTACCTCCCATCGGCCGGTACGCTCCCACAGAGTGGGTCTCCTCAGGGTGCTGTCAGCCAGACAGTGCCGGCTGGCGACCCCCAGGGGGAGGGCCTTCTCGGTGGGAGCCCCCACCCTCTGGAACGAACTACCCTCAGAGATCCGGGTGATCCCGGATCTCCCCTCCTTCCGCCGCGCCCTAAAGACATGGCTTTTCCAACAAGCGGGATTGGCCTAGGGAATTTTAGTGGGGTTTTTAAGGGTAATTTTAACGACTAGGCCTTTACAAATATTTTCTTTTAATCTGGTTTTAATATTGATATTTGTTGTAATGTTGTTTTATAAGGCTGTCAGCCACCCTGAGTCCGGTGAGGAGAAGGGCGGGATACAAATCAAA
>NW_015409662.1:0-2086 GCF_001527695.2 Protobothrops mucrosquamatus
AACTGACGCGGATTCCCCCCCCCCTCCTCCCTCCGCTGCTAGATAAAGCAATTTAAATCAATTAACGGGGAAAAGCCCTGTCCGCCTGGCTGGAAGCGCCGGCGACGACGCCACGGCGACCAAGATAACAACGAAGCTGCGTTTTTCTCGCTCCTGGCCACCAGCGCTTCCTCGGCTGACGAGCGGGAGGCGAAGGGAGGGAGATCCGTTGGCCATCGATCTATCGGATCGGTGAGATCGGAGGCTGCTCTACAGAGAACCGAGGGCATCCATGCCCGGGACCAATTCATAGCCCCCAAACTGGCTGGCAGGACAAGAAGCAACGGATGGAAACTCATCAAGGAGAGAAGCAACCTGGAACTAAGGAGAAACTTCCTGACAGTCAGAACAATTAACCAGTGGAACCACCTGCCTCCAGAAGCGGTGAATGCTCCAACATTGGAAGTTTTTTAAGAAGAGACTGGACAGCCATTTGTCTGAAAGGGTATAGGGTTTCCTGCCTGAGCAGGAGGTTGGACTAGATGACCTCCAAGGTCCCTTCCAACTTATTATTATTATTATTATTATTATTATTATTATTATTATTATTATTATTATTATTATTATTATTAATATAATAATAATAATAATAATAATAATAATAATTAGGATCATCCGATCTGGGCTGAGGAAAATCCGGGGGAGTCGCCAAATGGCAAGAAAAAGGTCTCTTTCCCATGACAGCAATAATAATAATAATAATAATAATAATAATAATAATAATAATAATAATAATAATAATAATAATAATAATAATAATAATAATAACAACAACAACAACAACAACAACAACAATAATAATAATAATAATAATAATAATAATAATAATAACAACAACTTGAACACCATTGGCATTGACAAATTCGCCATGTCAATTGCAAAAGGCGGACTTACTAGGAACCGCTTCCATCCTGCGACGAGATCTGTAATACCATCAAACATCCACATCTGCCTATCCCAGGTCCTTGGGAAGGACTCCATAGGTAGACAAAAATGCCAGATCCAGTCTGAACATCTGGCTGACTGTGTGATGATCAATCATAATCATAATCATAATCATAATCATAATCAAGTTGGAAGGGACCTTGGAGGTCATCGAGTCCAACCCCCTGCTCAGGCAGGAAACCCTATACCATTTCGGATAAAGGGCTGTCCAGTCTCTTCTTAAAAACTTCCAGTGTTGGAGCCTTCACAGCTTCTGGAGGCAGGTAGTTCCACTGGTTAATTGTTCTGACTGTCAGGAAGTTTCTCCTTAGTTCCAGGTTGCTTCTCTCCTTGATGAGTTTCCATCCGTTGCTTCTTGTCCTGCCTTCTGGTGCTTTGGAGAAGAGCTTGACTCCCTCTTCTTTGGGCCATCCCCTGAGAGACTGGAAGACTGCTATCGTGTCCCCCCTCGTCCTTCTCTTCGTTAAACTAGACATACCCAATTCCTGCAACTGTTATTCCTATATTTTATCCTTTACCGCTTCTCCTGCCTTCAGGCGCTTTGGAGAACAGCTTGACTCCCTCTTCTTTGGGGCAGCCCCTGAGATACTGGAAGGCTGCTATCACGTCCCCCCTCTTCATTAAACCTTACTCTTCATTAAAGCCTTACTCATCCGATCTCTTTTTGTGGCCAGGGGTGAAATCGCCAACTAACCGACCGGGTGGATTTCCGTAAAATATATTATTTTAAAAAGTATTCAAAGTTAGCACGAACCCAACTTAGCCTGTTGTGAGAATGCAGCCATTAACGCATTTAAGGGAGAGGGTCAAGATTGCTGTGTGGACGCTTCCTGGGGTCCCTTCATCCGGGATAAACTGCTTTAAAATACGTATTTTTCCCCACCTGCAGAAGAGTTCAAAGCGAAGGCGTAGACGAGATTCTCCCGGAGCAAATCTCCGCTCTTAATACTGGCTAAATTCACACGACACATTAAACTCACCATCCAACAAACCCCGCTTTAGTTTACTGTGGTTTGGGAATCAAGATCCTGCCGGGCCAGTTTATGGTTCGGCCCTTGATAGTGTCTCAGAACACGGGGTTAGCGGCCGAATAAGCTAACTG
>NW_015409663.1:0-2086 GCF_001527695.2 Protobothrops mucrosquamatus
TTGGAGAATAGTTTGATTCTCCACCCACAAATGGAACACACAGCTAGAGGGATTTAAATTATTTAAAAGAAACAGACCAAATAAAAGAGGAGGTGGAGTTGCTCTCTATATAAGGAATAACTACATCTCTCCAGAAATAGAGCACAACAATGATGAAAACTGTCCTGAATGCATATGGGTCAATATGAAAGGGGGGGGGAAACAACGTTGCCATAGGTGTATACTATAGGCCACCCAACCAAACACAGGAAATAGATGAACTTTTTGCTAGTCAGCTAACTAAGGTATGTAGGAAGCACATCACAATAGTAATGGGGGACTTTAACTACCCTGAAATCAACTGGGAGACAAACTCTGCACCAAGTGGAAGATCAAACAGATTCCCGACAAACCTAGCAGACAGCTTTGTCTCCCAAAAAGTAGAGAAGGGAACTAGGGGATTAGCCATTTTGGACCTAATTCTCACTAACAGAGATGAAATGATAGAAGGTGTTGAAGCAATAGGAACCCTGGGAGGAAGTGATCATGCAATATTGGAATTCAACATTATGGAAGTACAAGCAATAGAACACAGTCAAGCTAGAGTCTTGGACTTTAAGAGAGCTAATTTCAATAAATTTAGAGAGGGTTTGGGAAATTTTGAAAAGTGAGATAATAAAGGCCCAGTCTAGCACAATACCAACAAAGAAGAAAAATAACAGCTCATGGATGCATAAAGAACTCTCTGATCAATTGAAAGATAAAAAGGACAAGTATAGAAAGTAGAAAGAGGGACACATAACTAAGTCAGAATATCAGCAAATAGCCTGAGCCTGCAAAGACGAAGTGAGGAAAACTAAGGCTCAAAATGAACTAAGGCTTGCAACCAAAGTCAAAAATAACAAAAAAAAGCTTCTTTCAATATGTAAAAAACAAGAAAAAAGTGAAGGAAACAATTGGTCCATTAGTGGGTGAAAGTGGCAAGAAGGTGACAAGCAACAGGGAGAAAGCAGAACTATTTAACTCGTTTTTTGCATCTGTCTTTACACAAAGGGAAAAAACAGACCAACCTATCAAAAATAATGCCATAAAAAACAAAATAGAAATACAAGTTAAGATAGGAAAGAAAATGATAAGTGAACACCTGTCCAGCCTAGACGAGTTCAAATCACCAGGACCAGATGGATTACAGACCAAGGTTCTTAAGGAACTAGCAGATGTGATCTCAGAACCACTGAACTATATTTTTCAAAGATCCTGGAGCACTGGGGAACTACTAGAGGACTGGAAAAGAGCTGATGTAGTTCCCATCTTCAAAAAAGGGGGGAAAAAGGACCCAGAAAATTACAGACCTATCAGCTTGACCTCAATACCTGGGAAGATTCTGGAAAAGATAATCAAACAATGAATCAGCAAACACCTACAGGCAAACAAAGTCATTACTAAAAGCCAACATGGGTTTGTCAAAAACAGATCATGCCAGACAAATCTTATTGCATTCTTTGACCAAGTGACAAAATTAGTGGACCAGAGGAATGCTGTGGATATAATTTACTTGGTCTTCAGTAAGGCATTTGACAAAATAGACCACAACCTACTACTTGATGAGATAGAAAAATGCGGGTTAGACAGCATTACCACCAGATGGATCCGTAGCTGGCTGACCGGCCGTACTCAGCGTGTGGTCCTCAATAGAACCACATCTACATGGAGGGAAGTGTGTAGTGGGATGCCCCAGGGCTCTGTTCTGGGCCCAGTGCTCTTCAACATCTTCATCAATGATCTGGATGAGGGGATAGATGGAGAACTCATCAAATTGGCAGACGACACCAAGCTGGCAGGAATAGCCAACACTCCAGAAGGCAAGCTTAAGATACAGGAGGATCTGGACAGACTTGAACACTGGGCGTTATCCAGGGCTTTTTTTCAGCCGGAACGCGGCGGAACCGCGTTCCGGCACCTTTTTCCGGGCCGGCCGCACCGGAAATAGCCCCTCCCACACCGGAAATAGCCCCTCCCAAATTTTACTTGCATTCCTGTTCTCTAAAGGGGCGGTCCTAGGGTTTGATGAGGGCGTGGCCAGGTTTGAGTTCCGCCACCTTTTCTC
>NW_015409664.1:0-2086 GCF_001527695.2 Protobothrops mucrosquamatus
CTTGTTGATATGTTTTCAACAGCAGGGAGGGTGGGGAAGTATAGACTTAACAAAGGCCTTCTGTTTAAACCTCTGTTATGCTTATTTTAAGCTTTATGCTAAATTTTCCTTTGTTTTCTGATACACTAGGGAGAAACTCTTTTATTCATTTTCAATTGAAACATGCCACTGAACAGCATCTGAAAAAGACACTGGGGTGTTGTCTTAAATCATGAAATTTGGTATTTTTATACCCAAAAATCTTATGCTATAAAACAGGAAACAAGTTAGGGATCTAACTTCCTATTTAAGCAACTTAGAACAGTGCGATGTCATTGACTTTTAGTTTATTGAGAAGGAAGCCAAAGTAGGAAGCCGAGAGAGACAAAAATGAATGAGATGACTACATGAAAAAGAGATTTAAAACATGTATTTTTCCGTCATACCGATATTGCCTCACTGGTTAGTTTGAGGTAGATACAAAGAGTTCCAGTTATAATGCACCTTTTAACATATAGCAAGGTTGGAGATTGAAAACCAATTTCTTTCCCTTAAAAAAGAACTAATGATGAACAGAAATAACCATGATGTTCCTTTCTGCCAAGACACTAGGATTTTCAAAGGATTCCTAAAATGGAAGACAAAGAACATATGTAGAATCACCATGATACCCTATTATATGAAAAGAAGAAAACATGCTATCTCAGAAAGTCTTTTTTTTTAAAAAAAATAAATAAATTCAAAGTTAGCTAAGCAAATGGCAACTTGCGAAGAAAATATTTTGTCAAAATATTTTATAATATTTTATATTTATTTTATAATAAAATTATATCATTTGTATTATCATTTTATAATAAAATTTCTAAGAAACCAATGCAATAGTTTAGCTATAAAGCTGGCTAGGAATACACTTATTACATTCTGGACATTATAATAATAATAATAATAATAATAATAATAATAATAATAATAATAATAATAATAATAATAATAATAATAATAATAATAATAATAATAATAAAGTTGGAAGGGACCTTGGAGGTCATTGAGTCCAACCCCCTGCTCAGACAGGAACCCTACACCATTTCAGACAAATGGCTGTCCAGTCTCTTCTTAAAAACCAGTGTTGGAGCATTCACCGCTTCTGGAGGCAGGTTGTTCCATTGGTTAATTGTACTGTCAGGAAGTTTCTCCTTAGTTCTAAGTTGCTTCTCTCCTTGATCAGCTTCCATCCGTTGCTTCTCGTCCTGCCTTCAGGCGCCTTGGAGAATAGCTTGACTCCCTCTTCTTTGTGGCAGCCCCTGAGATATTGAAACACTGCTATCGTATCCATATATACATGTTCCCATGGGGGCTAACTTTTTAATCATATCCCTCCTGTTTATCACACTATATTTTGGATCTTGTTTCTCAAGCGATGCTTTGCATGAGGGCTAGTTCTTGGAATGACATGATTTACATGAGACAAACCATTTCATTATACCCTTCCATTCTAAAACTTATGTCAGGTGCTTCCTGTGCATAAGAAACAAAATTTCAGACTTAGGAAATTAGGGGGCAAGTTATACACAAATATTACAATCTAATTTAAATTAGATTTTAAAAAATTAACTGACATTTGGTGAACTTGTTTAAAAGGGTCAGAGATGTGTTTGAGCTGTACAAGATTAACCTTTGCTCGTTTGGGAAAATGCAGACTTCAACAGGCACTCTGCTGCAGTGGCTGCACTTGCTAAAAGTTTAAAACAGTAATTTTTTTCCCTGGAAAGGTCATCTTGAGCTAAAATGTCAAATAAATTATTTAGATTACTGAATTAGAAAAGTGAAGATCTGACAGGCTGAATTTTTTATGCACATTAGCCACAGCTGGGGTCTTGATATGCTCTTTATTAAGTGAGGTTTTCCCCACCTTCTCTTATAAAAAGTCTTTCCAGTTAGTCCAATATACACCAGTTGATGGATTGCAATTAGATCTGCATTTATGAACTGGAGTGAAATTTATCTGCAACAATCAATGTTAAATAGCAACAGTTTTGTAGAATTTGGAAAAAGAAATCTCACTGCAGTGAAATGGAAAGAAAGAGGAGAGAAAGAAAGAGAGAGAGAG
>NW_015409665.1:0-2086 GCF_001527695.2 Protobothrops mucrosquamatus
GACTTCACCAATGGATTATGATTTGTCTAACCTGATCTAGCAGAGAGCCAAGCCAAAACGAGTCATCAAGAGCGGAGACCAAGTTAAGACTGGATTACCAGCAGGAGGGGGCGTGACAAGTTTTGGATACTTGGTCTCAAGAGCAGGCAGACAAAGAAAACCCATTGGTGGAGTCTCCGTCTCCTGTACTGGAGAATAAGAAATAAGCTTTAGAACATAAAATTTAAATAATTAGGATCTGAAATATTTAGGAAGTGACTTTTTTCTGTCCTTCCACACCCCTCTCTCTCTCTCTCTCTCTCTCTCTCTCTCTCTCTCTCTCTCTCTCTCTCTCTCTCTCTGTGTGTGTGTGTGTGTGTAGGCATGTATTGTGAATCCTGAAGATATTCTTAGGAAGGCTGTTATAATATTACTGATCTTTGTAAGCACCTCTGAATAAGTCTTTGAAATGAATACTTCAAATAACTATATAAATAGTGGGAGCGCTGGAATGCTTTAAACGAAACAACATTAAAATTTCAATTCATAAATGAATCCCATTTCTTCTAGAGCATGGGTGTCAAACTTGCCACCTCATGTGACGTGTTGCGACGTATCACGACTTTTTTTTTGCAGTGCCGGAGCTGGGGTGGACATGGCCTCTGAATGATGCAACCGGCCCGTGGGCCAGCAGTTTGACACCCCTGTTCTAGAGTATATTGCTTATTTTTTATATGAAGCTGATTCTAAGGCTTAAACAGTTACACATTCAGTGTGTAAAGCTTTATTTATTAGGATATAGATGCCAACTACCAATAAAAATGAAACACTAACTAGCATACGACATATATCATTGCCCATTCAAGCTTTTTGGTAAATTAATCTGCAGCTGAATACTTCCTGTGGTGATGAGATTATTTTCCTCATCAAATACACACATCCATATTTCAACAAATGAACAGTTGATATGATTTAATATTTTTCAATCTTGTTACCTTCCAGTATACTGACCATATTTTCTACTTTTTTGAATTGCTTTTTCTCCCCCCAAATAATATTTTCTCTATATTTCTTTATAGAGTCCATATTTTTTGAACTCTCTCAAGCAAAATCTTGGGAAGGCTTTGGATACACATGAATCCTAAAAGAATTGGGGTAATTGGGAAAGGTTTGGGAGATGTTTGCATTGAGTTAGTCTCTTATTAGGCAGCTTTTGTTGAACTCTGAACTTCCCTGAAACTCCTTAGAGCTACATTCGTAGCTTCATGAATCATTCTGAATTTGTTCAGGTTTCTTGCCCTGGTTAAGCTCTACGATGCATACTAGAGTCATAGAAATTGCAACAAACAAAAAATATGGAGCTTTGATTGGAAATGAAATTGCATCCTTTCCCAGATTTGAAAATCCCATTTGTCACAAAATCTCTGCATTTATTTTTTCTGAAAGGATTCAGTTTAGAGTCACCTGCATGTTATATCAATTTTATGACATTTGCCTACAACTGTCCTTTATGGAGACCCTGTCTACAAAGCCTACTAATTAACAATCCTCTTTCTGTCTATTCATGTGCAACTTGGTGAGCATAGATCCTTCATAGTGGTCAGCTCCATTTTCAAATGTCATTCATTTCTGTCAAACATAAAAAGTAACAGTGGCGGTTTCTTAATTTTAAAACATCAAAATTCAAAAGCATCTAGCACAATTCTTAATATATGTTCAGGATTATTTTTTTCTGAATATTTCTTCCAGCTATAGCAAACATTTAAAATGGCGCTTATTTCCAATGATAATCAGTAGGAATTATCCCAATGAGAGAAGCAGATTTGGGATTTCTGAAGCAAAATTCATGTTTAGGTTTCCAATCAAGTGAATTACTTTGCTAATGAGAATTTAATCTCAAATTACATCAAACCAAATGTAATAATTATGATAATTATTTTTGGTCCAGGAAATACAAATCCGATACTTAAAAACATAAAACAAAAAATATTTTGCATCCTAAGCCAAAATGAAAGGTTCTTAGGTAGTCATGTAAATTAATGTAAATTAAATCTTAACAGTGGAACAGAAGAGAGCTTGCACTGGCAATCATATTGTTTATTTCCTT
>NW_015409666.1:0-2086 GCF_001527695.2 Protobothrops mucrosquamatus
GTTTTTCTATCTCGATGGCTTCTCTGATTATTCTGTTGTTAAAGTGTTCAGTTTTGGCAATAGTTCTGGTCTTTTTAAAGTCAATTTTATGTCCTGTGGCCTCTAAAATAAAATATTTATTTTATTTTTATATTTATTTTCCTCTAAAATATTCATAAATGTTCCTCATTCACATAGTATGTATGGCATTTACTTACCATTCCATTTACTTATCTCATTCATATTAATACTCATTTTCACATCCCATTCACGTACTCTACGCTTGTCACCTATAATACTTATATGTCCATTCATTCCCCATTTCAATTTCACCATCCAGCTTCTATTCCACATATGGTAAAAACTGATTGAATTGTAATACATTCAAGGGACCTCAGGGGTTATTCAAAAAATGTTTAGATTTTAAATAAAAAAAACCTTAGTCTTATCCATGTCTAATTTTATTTTTACTCTGGTACAGCATGTTCAGATATTCTAATATCTGTAAGTAGCTTTTTGTATATGTCCCCCTTTAAAAAAAAACACTTGAATGACTCTACAAAATAGAAGACAAAGAGGAGCACTATGTATAAACTGGGAAAAACATGTGAAGTGTGTAAGTACTTCTCCTTTCTACAGATTATTAATTTATTTGCTGCTTTTTCCCCTGCTACTTCAATTACTCTTTATTAAACAAATTAACACAGCTGTCCAAGTCACACATAGTGACTCGGGGTGACATAGTGCATTAAAAATCCACAATTAAAATTCACCATTTAACACTGCTATTTCACCATAGCAGCAACAACAGAATCAGACAAGCCACTTGATTGGCTCTGAATGAGATGCTCAAGCCTGCTGACAAAACTATGTCTTCAAGGCCTTGCAGAAAAGCAACAAGATGGGGGCCAAAATTTTATTGGGGGAACCAAAGGAGAAAGCCATGCTGGGAAATCCTTTTGAAATCATGAAAATACAAGACTATCTGATTTAGATAACTTCCTTGCTTATAATAGTTGGGGAAATTGTATTGATCAGCAATATGTACCTCTAATTAGTTGTAATGGAACTGAGAAATAGATTAAAGGTACAGCTGTAGTTAAACTCTGATTCAAATCCAATGCAATTGTTATAGTATGTATTATTATTTCTATGTTTGCCGGGGGCAGAGATCCTGAGAGGGGAGGAAATAAGCTCTTTGGGTTTTTCCCCTAACCTATAGGCATCGGAGGTAAGGAAAAAGTTGTTACTGCAATCTTTGTTCAATATTCCCCTGAGTGTATCTCCACTCCCACGACTGTTGATTCTGAATCTATAGAAATCTGTGTTAGAGGTATAGCATGCCCAAATGATTATGCATTATATTCCAACAAAGCAAAACCTATTTTTTTCCAAATTGGGGAAATTTCATTAGGGAATACACATATGGATTTATTGTTTACTGGATATGTACTGAAGATAATATAATTTGGATTTCAGAAATACCTGACAGATTTCAAAATGAAGTACTGTTCCTTCAAAGCAAACTAAATCAGAGCTGCCCGGAACATTTAGGAATATTTTAGAAATACACAGACATTGTCTAAAACAATTTTGCCATAAATTCTTCATATGCAAAAAAAGTAAAGGTAAAGATAGAAAATCTAGAAAGTTTGTGACTAATTATCTTTGCAACAAATAACAGCTAATTGTATTTAACCAGGTCTCTCCAGTCATAGTAGACCACTGTTAAGGAACCAGGCCAGAAAGCGGGAGACCATAAATTCCTTAGATCAGGGGTCCCCAATCCCCAGTCCATGGACCAGTACCAGGCAGTCCATGGACCAGTACCAGTACCAGCAAAGCCCCATCTGCGAGATGCAGGCAGCACACAAAACCACGCACCCTCCGGTCTGCAGAAAAACCTCTCTCCACATAACCAGTTCCTGGTGCCCAAAAGGTTGGGGACCTCTGCCTTAGACCATGCTTTAGACATGAAAGCCAGCTGATTGGCCTTGGGCCAATCACTCTCTCTCAACCTAATTCTTTTCACAGGATTGTTGTGAGGAAAATAGGGGGAGGAACGTATGCTGGATATGTTTGTTGCGTCGAGTTATTTGCAAAAGTA
>NW_015409667.1:0-2086 GCF_001527695.2 Protobothrops mucrosquamatus
AAGGAAGGAAGGAAGGAAGGAAGAAAGAAAGAAAGAAAGAAAGAAAGAAAGAAAGAAAGAAAGAAAGAAAGAAAGAAAGAAAGAAAGAGAAAAAAAGGGAGGGAGGGAGGAAGGAAGGCAATGAGAAAACAGGAAGGCAATGAGAGAAGAATGGGATGGAGAAAGGAGGGAAGGAAGACAATGAGAGAAGAATGGAATGGAATGGAATGGAAGAAGGAAGGAAGGAAGGAAGGAAGGAAGGAAGGAAGGAAGGAAGGAAGGAAGGAAGGAAGGAAGGAAGGAAGGAAGGAAGGAAGGAGAAGACCTGTTCATCAGAGTCACTTGGCTGAGTTGGGCAGCTATAAAAATTGAATAAATAAAACAAAAAATAACCTAGCAAAGATACCCACCAGATACTGAGTTGCTTGCTTAAACATTTCTTTCTCCAGACCCGAAGACACCACTCCGTTTTCTTCAATCCCGTTCTGAATCACGGCCTTCTTCTCCCAGTGTTCCTTGATCACCTTCACCTTGAGCCTGCTTCGGAGAATGAGGGCCGCGTTGCCTGCCAGGAAGAATTAAAGACAGAGAAGGGATTAAAATGGCAAGGCCGATTAGCACAAGCATGAGCTGTGCTGGATAACACAATCCATTTCATGGAACGGTACAGCCAATCTTGAGC
Source organism: Protobothrops mucrosquamatus (assembly GCF_001527695.2). Taxonomy (NCBI): domain Eukaryota; kingdom Metazoa; phylum Chordata; class Lepidosauria; order Squamata; family Viperidae; genus Protobothrops; species Protobothrops mucrosquamatus. The sequence continues at coordinate 662 of NW_015409667.1, forward strand.
CAATCCAGAAAAAAAATGTTCTTAATTCAGACCGTGACTCGGTATTGGCTTCCTTGAACGGCTAAAATTCCCCGGGACTTAAAAAAAAAAAAAAAGTTTGTGTCAACTTGGACTTTCCTGCTGCAGGGTACACTGTATCCCCATGCCCCCCGTGTACTCTTTATATATATATATATATGCCCCCCGTGTACTCTTTATATATATATATATATATATATTAAAAGAGTACACAGGTGGCTCAGTGGCTAAATCACTGCCTAGGATGTATAACTTCCCAGGTTCGAATCCCATAAAAAGGGTATGGCTAACTGATGAAGGCAAAAAAGCCAGAAATGGTCCATCTTAGTCTCCCAATTTAATTCTTTACTCTCTGTCAGAAAAAAGAAATTTGGATATAAAAATACTTCGCAGTTGCGACTTGAGCCTGCTCTATGCCCCTAGTTGGGGGCGGCAAGGCAAGAGATATTGTAAAAAGAGTAATACTGCAGTATGGCAGTTGAAAATGTCAAGGTGTTCACAATCAGACCGATCTGTCTGAACTCCCTATATATATATATATATATATATATATATATAAAACAAGTTACAAATATGGTATACATTAATAAACAAGAGAAAACCCCCCATATTAAATCTATTCAGAGATACTCAGCAGCCCCCCCGCCTGCGTCCACCCTCTCTTTCACCCTTCCTGCCTACTTCCCTCCTCCTCTGTTCTCCTACCTACACCTCTCTCCTCCTTCCTCCTCTCAACCACCCTACACATCCCACCTCCTTCCTTTCCTCATCCTTCGGACGCAGTTTGGGGGCGCCAGCCGAGCATCTCATCTTCTTCAAATACATTATTTCACTATAACATTTTAATATACCAAAATTTACATTTACATCTTTAATACCCTCCCCTCCCCCTGGACTTCCCAGAACCGAATACAGGGTTATGCACATGTCATCCCAGATCTAAATAAAACTACCCAAACATAATACAATCAAATATTAACATACTTTAACTCTAATAATCTTAAAAGGGGATCTAGCTGGGATTTTGAAAGCATGTCCCCAAATGACTGCCAGAGAGGGAGTCACCGCTGAGCAGAAGGCGAACTGTTGACGCTGCTCTTGTCTCAAACAAGATTTGAGACAAGACCACGCATCTGAGGGGGCAGCCTTGTAGAAATAGAAGGACCTTTTGGGACTTACCTTCTATGACTTGGGTGACCTGAGACTGAAAGTTCTCAAAGTTGAAGGGGGTGAGGAAGCCCAGGGACCCCAAATGGAAAGCCATGACTGGGGGTACGCTCCTCTGTTGGCAAAGGAAAAAAAACAACAACAGGGAGAGGGGGAATGTTAGAAAGCACGGAGAAAGAGTTGGGGAAAACAGCATCCCCTGAGCATTTTCGTCCTTGTTCTTACGTCTGGGACAAAATG
>NW_015409668.1:0-2086 GCF_001527695.2 Protobothrops mucrosquamatus
TCTGGAACGAACTACCCCCCGAGATCCGGATGATTCCGGATCTCCTTACTTTCCGCCGCGCCCTCAAGACATGGCTTTTCCAACAAGCGGGCCTGGCCTAGGGAGGATTTTTAAATTGGGTTTTTTAGAAATTTTAATTACCACAACACTAAAATATTGGTTTTAATTTGGTTTTATTCGGTGGGGTGTGTGGGTCTGTTTTTGTTTTTTTTTAATAATGTTGTGAGCCGCCCTGAGTCCTTCGGGAGAAGGGCGGGATATAAATTGAAATAATAATAATAATAATAATAATAATGAAAACTGACCAGAGAGAGAAGCAAATGTTCCTCTGGCAGGAACATTTAAAGACATTACAGGTGTCTCAAAAGTTCCCCTTAGCATTCCTTCACCCCAATTGTTCCTTCTTAATTGGAGAGCCTTACGTTTCATTGCTGCTGAAGAGATTCCAACGAGGCAAAGATAACCAATGAAAAGACAGGGGAAATGTTAAATATGAAGGTAGAATTAAATAATAATAAAAAAGAGTCAAGCTATTCTTCAAAGTGCCTGAAGGCAGGACAAGAAGCAACGGATGGAAACTAACCAAGGAGAGAAGCAACCTAGAACTAAGGAGAAACTTCCTGACAGTGAGAACAATTAACCAGTGGAACCACCTGCCTCCAGAAGCGGTGAATACTCCAACACTGGAAGCTTTTAAGAAGATACTGGACAGCCATTTGTCTGAAATGGTATAGGGATTACTGCCTGAGCAGGGGGTTGGACTAGATGACCTCCAAGGTCCCTTCCAACTTTATCATTATTATTATTATTAAGGGAAAAGGCAAGATTGGTGCAAGACAAGCATTGTTTTGTAAAACAAGTAGCCCTAAGGATCACTGCACCATTTAAAAAAAAAAAATATTTATTTTGTTGGGGAGAAATTTTCAGATCTCAAAAGTTAGCACCATTTGAAAGGCTCTTTTATTTTCCCTGGCAGTTGTAAGTTCAGGCTGCTTTTTCTGCATGCCAAGCAATTCAGCCCAAATTTCACCACCTGTTCTATAATTTTGGGTATAGTCAGGGTACAGCTCTGTTCCATATGGGCAATGTGATGCTATGAAGTTGCAATCCAGCATAATTATGCACTTTTTTTTTCTTTCTTCTTTTAAAAAAAATAAACCTCAAGAGTTAATCATCCATCTGGGTCCAATCATTGATTTCATTAAGCCTTATGGCCTTGTCAGATTATAAAACATTTTAAGCAGCACTATTTTTTTCTCCCTTTCAGCGCAGGAAAAAAAAAAGCATTTGATAATTAAGGCCACAATTAGATCAAAGTTTTATGCTCCACCGTCATTTCCTTCTCATTTTGGCTACTTTCACAAAATATATTTAAAATAGTTTTCAAGCTATAAAATGCTTGTGTATATGTAAGCTTCAAGCCCTTGTCACACATCTTTGATATACTGATAATCAGTAATTTTCTTTCAGGAGTCAGTTTTGACAAGTTGGGCATTTTCTTATTCCTTCCATAGCTAATCTGCCAGAAAAGTTGGCATTCCTTTAAAGCAGGGCGTGGAAATGTATCTTTGTGTGGACTTATGTCTATGGCATTATTTTGACACAATGCAGCCAGATTCAATGCCTGGGGATGGGAAAAAAAGGAGTGGATGAAAAGGCGGAGCATAATTAATAAGGGAGAATATATTATTATTATTATTATTATTATTATTATTATTATTATTATTATTATTATTATTATTATTATTATTATTATTACAAAAAAGTCTGGATAGTGGATGTGGCAGTGCCTGGAGACAGCAGAATAGGCGAGAAAGAACTGGAGAAGATAACAAAATACAAAGACCTACAAATAGAAATAGAAAGACTGTGGCAAAGGCAAGCAAGGGTAGTACCAATAGTAATAGGCGCCTTGGGTGCAATCCCAAAACAACTGGAGCACCACTTGAACACCATCGGCATTGACAAATTCACCATTAGTCAATTGCAAAAGGCGGCCTTACTAGGAACTGCTTCCATCCTGCGACGATATCTGTAATACCATCAAACATCCACATCTGCCTATCCCAGGTCCTGGGTAAGGACT
>NW_015409669.1:0-2086 GCF_001527695.2 Protobothrops mucrosquamatus
GCAATGGCAAGCTGCTTCTGAAAAACCTTGCCAAGAAAACTGCAGGGACCAGTTCAAGCAGTCATCAAGTGTCATCACTGCCTTGAAGGCACACCCACACTTGAAATACAGTATATGGAGTCACCAAGTATCCTCACCTATTTTTCCAGTTGAGGTGGACATCACCTTATTAATTCAAATTGCTTTCTCTTTATCTGGAAATAATATATCTAAGATATTAGGCAAAGACAAACCATCAGCAGCACGATAGTCCTATAGTTGGTTGGTTTATTACTTTAAGAAAATGTAGTATGATCTCTGACAACTGGACTACAATTTCACATTGCAATGAAAAAGGCTATTTTCCCCTTTAAATAAACTTGGTTTTCTACTTTTTTTTTACCCTTGAGAATGGTAGTGTTTGTCAAAGAAGTATTATACATTCTTATTTAGTCTACAATTCAACCCTGTACAGTAAAAAAAAGTGAATTAACAGATTTTCATTTCTATGAAATCTGTAGGGAAATGAAATAAACCCAATTTTCTTAGTACAAACAAATCATTTAATGCTGAACTACAGGACTAATGTGTTCATCAGGTACTCTTAACTCTAGCAGCACAATAGTTTTTGATTTATATACAGCATATAGTAAAGTTTCATAATCTGTCTATTTAATAAATCTGTTCTAGGTCACAAAGGTATAGGAAATTTACTAGACACAAATGGCATGCTTAAGCCATGATTAGCAAACTTAGATCAGGAATGGATGATCCTATCCATTTATTGTATCTAATCTTTTAATCTTTTTCGCCCTATATTTTATGAATCCTGCAGAAAGGTTTGCAGGGCTATTTGTATAATTTTATAACTGTTTCTGTTATATAAGTTTCTACATGCAATTTTCAAGTGTATATATTTCTCCAAATTAATTTTCAGTAGGAATTTTTTTTTTTTTGTAAAAGGAATGCCCCAAATCACGAGCCAAAGAAACTTACTACAAATTGAATGTGGCTAAATAACATGAAACAAGCTACATGTTAAGTACCCCAAATTCAACCTAAAATATTTCTTAATTATATGGGGATTGTAGTGATATCTAACAAAAGAATCCTGTCTACAAAATATTATTTCCTTTTTCTTCTGGAATAGCAATAGAAAGGTGTTTTGTCAAAAGCAATATACATGCTATGATGGATTCAGATTTTTCTACTTACTTCATAGATCATTTCTCTCAATTCAGCATTGTGCTAAGCCAGTGTTTTTTAAATTAACAACCTTAAGATCTGTGGACTTCAACTTCCAGAATTCCTTAGCCAGCATGCTTGAAATTACCATGTTAGCTTTATTTTTCCCATTGCCTGAAAGACATTTGATCAGGCCATCCAAGGCAATGATTGGCTGGCCACTTTGAATCTCCTTTAAAAAAAATTCCATTCAAACACTCCACTATCATCTCGGTGCTGAAGAAACCCCCCATCAAGGAGCTTAATGACTACAGACTGGTTGCTCTGACATCAACCTTTGAAAGGTTAGTGCTGGCCCACCTGAAACCCATCACGGATCCATTGTTAGACCCCTTGCAATTTGCCAACTGAGCAAATAGATCAGCAGATGATGCTGTTAATATGGCTCTGCACTATATCCTACAACATCTTGAATCTCCAAGGACCTATGCAAGGGTTCTTTTTGTAGACCTCAGTTTGGCATTCATTACCATCATTCTAGATATTCTTCTAACTAAACTGATTCAGCTCGCCGTGCTTGATCACACTTGTAAGTAAATAATAAGCTTTCTAGCTTATAGGAAAGAGCGCATGAAACTAGACAAAATCACATCAGATACATGTATAGCCCCCCACCACCACCACCCCAGGGCTGTGTGCTTGTTCTATCCCAGCCTATAGCCATCCTTGTTAAAGGCACAAGGACCAAACCCCTGTTGATAAAATAGGCTGGAGACTTAAACAAAACAAACCCCTTTTAATATGGGTGACAAACCTGTCAGATAGTTCATAAACAAAAGCAGCAAAACACCATCCAAATGGAGGAAATAGTCCACATGAAACACGATGCAACAGAAGAGTAGTCACAGGCAAGACGAACAGA
>NW_015409670.1:0-2086 GCF_001527695.2 Protobothrops mucrosquamatus
ATGAATGCACTTGTTTTTTTAAACAATGAAATTCAAAACAGCATTATACAATAGCTATCAGGTAATAAATAAAAACAATCCAGAAATCACAAAAGGCAGCAAATCATATAAGAACAAAAAAGGGTCAACACATTTTAATTGAAAGGGAAATCAAGGGGTGACACCATACCTAAAATTGGGAAGAGAGGCAGGCAACCATCGGGCTGCAGGAAGGCATTTTTTAATCTGTGTATTGCAATGAAACCTCCCCCCCAAAACGTATAACCCAATCAGGCCTTTAAAGGCACTGCAACACATTACAGCAGTGTTTCTCAACCTTGACCCAGCATTGCTGGCTGTGGAATTCTGGGAGTTGAAGTCCACATGCCTTAAAATTGTCAAGGTTGAGAAACACTGCATTACAGGGACTTCCGTATGGGATGAACTGTATTGTATAGGATGGAAGAATTCATTCGGCTATATCTAACAGCAATGAAACACATTATTTTACAACACCCAAATTACTACATTAAAGTAAAAGTAAATACCGTCTAAACTCTGAATCAGTTAGAAGTTCATCCACAATTGTTTTCTTCCTTTCTTTCTTGGGAATACGAGCATGATAGAAATCTGCTGGAGAATCCACAATAGTTCCAACCTGAAAAAGAAAATGCAAGATGAATTTATTTTTATTTAAAGGGGGGGAGGGGGGAAACAGGTGGAAAATTACTCTAAGGATCCTATCTATTAATACTGAGCTCGTTTGGGCTGCTCATCCTCGTCTTTTAGTATACAGCACCTTAAAAATTGCCCTATTCACCTAGAACAATTTCATCAATATTACAGGAGAACAAAAACTAGTTTTTAAAACAAAAATGGGGTAGGGAATCAAAAGACAGTTTACTGAGGAAATCCAGAGGCCAGGAATTCCTCATTTACTGACGAGAGGGGGAAAAGAAATCAATAAGAAAAACAAACAGACAACATACTGTTCTAAAAAGAAATATCACTAACCCGTATTTTAAGCAGGAGCACTCCATGTTGCCATGCTAAATATTATGATATATTAAAAAAAAAATTCTAAATACTGTACATATAAAGAGCAGCAAAGAACTTAACATTCCAAGAAAATGTCTAGACAGAAACAGAGAACAAGGCAGTTCTAAGCAGTATTAGCTAAAATAGTGATTCATAAATCTAGCATCCGTTTAAGCATGTTGACATTTTTTTTGTAAAAATAATAAATGCGTCTAAAATCTGCAGGGGAAGATGATGACACAATTGTGGTCCATTCTACCCTCCTCTTGAGGTCCCCTGACCTGCCTCTTACAGTATTTTGGAAGATCTCCCAACTCTCCAGAATATATTTTCGGCAGGTACAAGTGGAAAAGAACTGATTAATTAAAATCAACATCCTTATTTCTCTGCCATGTTAGTGCTTCATCAATTACAGAACGAGATGCAATCCACGTGCTGCCTTCAAAAACCGAAACACTCCCACAAGAAATGACTGAAGCAGGAGAGGCTGTGCCGCAAATAATATAAACTAGAAAGCACACGAACAATTAGCAAAAAAACTAAATGACGATAAATTTTCCAAGCCCTTGTAAAGTATTTCCAAGAGACTTTCATAGCAAAAGTAAAACACCAACAAAACTTACTAGTTAACAACGCTGTTTTCAAGTATATATAACTTTCTTTGTAAGAATAAAAAAATAGACGAGTTATTTTTATGCAATTTGCTTTTAATTGCCACAAGTATTATTACTAATTTAAGCAGTGGTTAAAATTGTAGTAATCGGTTAAAAGACTTTAGTTCTGTGGCATGCAGAAACATCTTAATAATAAATGTATTCATCTTTAGCAATCCTGGTATTTCTTTTGGTACGAACTGAGCAGTGAACAGATTAGATAGATAGATAGATAGATAGATAATTTAATTTGTATACCGCCCTTCTCCCATAGGACTCAGGGCGGTTCACAGCATATTAAAAACAAATAATATACACAAAATACAAAAAATGCAAAATACAAAAATACAGAAATACAAAAAATAAACCCCGATAAAAGCCGAATTAAAACCAAATATTACCAGCTGTGTTTCCAA
>NW_015409671.1:0-2086 GCF_001527695.2 Protobothrops mucrosquamatus
AAAAAGATTGTTTAAAATGGGCAAATATAAATCCAGTTTTCGAGATGTGACTCACAAATAGGCTAACCTTGTTGAAGACAATTTCCTAAAGTTCTAACTTCCTTCTTAGCTCTCTTCTTCATCCTTAGCATATTGCTAAGAGGAAGGATTTATAGCAATGACACTTATCACTTAGACTAGATACCGCTTCACAGTGCTTTACAGCCCTCTCTGTGCGCGCTACAGAGTCAGCCTGTTGCCCCCAACAATCCGGGCCCTCATTTTACTGACCTTGGAAGGATGGAAGGCTGAGTCAACCTTGAGCTGGTCAGGATCAAACTGCTGGCAGTGGGCAGAGTTAGCCTGCAATGCTGCATTCTAGCCACTGCGCCACCACAGCGCTTATAAATCAAATCAAATCAACCTTTATTGTCAAAGTACAACATGTGTACAATGAGATTGGCTGAGCCTCCCTTCGTACACCCCCCCTGACACAACTCACAGTGACAACAAACACACGATCTTATTACACCACGTGAACTTATTGCACAATGCGCCGGCCCCGCAAATCTATCCTACACGGAGTTATTTCCCATTCAGGAGTCTGACAGCCCACAGGTAGAAACTGTTCTTCAGCCTGTTGGTGCGGCTGGCTATGCTTCCATATCTCCTGCCCGATGGTAGGAGAGTAAAGAGATGCTGACCAGGGTGTGAGTCGTCCCTGAGGATTTTCCTCACTCTTCTAAGGCAGCGGGCCCTAGCGATATATATATAACTTATATAATGCCCAGCTAACCAGGTTGTTGACTGGGGATTATAAGCATGACGGCCCAATGCTTCTGGAAGACACTCTCTTCTTTGTATCCCAGCGATTCCCTTCAGATTTTATCAGTGCTACCCCAAAATGGGGCATGATGGCTCAGCGGCTAATGACGATAAGATTGTCAGCTGGAAAGCTGACAGCCCCGTTTCAAGACGTAAGCACCACATGTTAGAGTGAGCTTCCAGCCCTCTACCCACGTGACAGTTTGAAAGCATGCAAATGTGAGTAGGTAAATAGGTACCATTTCAATGGGAAGGTAATAGCGCTCTGTGCACTTTGGTGTATAGTCATGCTGGCCTCTTGACCATGGAAGTATTTTTGGACAATGCTGGCTTCCTTGGCTAGGAAGTGGAGATGAGCATTGCCCCCTAGAGCCAGACACACTGGACAGGAAAATCTTTACCCTCACCTCAAAATGAGACCCATTCAAAATCCAACTGAAACATCAAGAGGATAATAAAATCTCAAGAAAAGATGTTGAGACTCTAGAAAGAGTGCAGAGAAGAGCAACAAAGATGATTAGGGGACTGGAGGCTAAAGCATATAAGGAACGGTTGCTGGAATTGGGAATGTCTAGTTTAATGAAGAGAAGGACGAGGGGGGACAGGATAGCAGTATTCCAGTATCTCAGGGGTTGCCATAAAGAAGAGGGAGTCAAGCTATTCTCCAAGGCACCTGAAGGCAGGACAAGAAGCAATGGACGGAAACTCATCAAGGAGAGAAGCAACCTAGAACTAAGGAGAAACTTCCTGACAGTTAGAACAATTAACCAGTGGAACAACCTGCCTCCAGAAGTGGTGAATGCTCCAACACTGGAAGTTTTTAAGAAGAGACTGGACAGCCATTTTTCTGAAATGGTATAGGGTTTCCTGCCTGAGCAGGGGGTTGGACTAGATGACCTTCAAGGTCCCTTCCAACTTTACTATTATTATTATTATTATTATTATTATTATTATTATTATTATTATTATTATTATTATTATTATTATTATTATTATTATTATTATTATTATTATTATTACCTCTGTCCACTTTTTACAGCTTCCCCTTGCCACTGCAGAATCACCCCCGTCCAACTGGCCTGAATACATTTCCAGAGTTTGGGCTTTAGCCAGAGGAGATGCTAGTTTTTATCTCCTTGCCTCCCAACCTCCAAGCATATTCAAAAGAGGCTTCTGCATTTGCTAGAGTGAGAATCAAGCTGTTTTAGTGAGCAAGCGCAGGCTGTTCGCCCGGAGTTCCCTTTTTTTGTGTACAGATCATTTGGTTTTGAAAAGCGCCTTG
>NW_015409672.1:0-2086 GCF_001527695.2 Protobothrops mucrosquamatus
GTTCCCTTTGTTCCTGAGAAGCTTTGGGTTCCACCTTTTCTGTTCCAGATTTGGTTCCAGTTTCCTTTACAGGAAGACGACCCTGTCTCACTTAGAGACAAGAACGCTTACCAGAACTGTTGGCCCAAGGGACTTGCACACCGGGCCCACCCAGCTGATGAACTACTTTGCCAAGCTGACTTTCAGATCGTGAAGCCACGTGAGTCAGGTCGTGACTCAAAGACACTTGTACCAGGCTGATCTCCGATTTGGCACCGTAACTGATGAAGACTGAACCAGAAGATGAAACCTCAAATGATGTATTGTGTTTATGCATTGTCTGATGTAACACTTGCTTATTTTTTGCATAATTGTGCATGCTTTATATTTACCAATAGTTATGCATGTTTGATACCAAGTTTTTACCTATGTAGTCATAAGTTAGTCAACTTTGAGTACTGTATACTTTAATGCTATATCTTTAATTTTTTTTTTCATGTTCAGTTAGTAAGTAGTGGAAATATTAATTTCCAAGCGGGGAGTGTTCTGGATCATAGATCCATCTAATCCATCTAATCCATTTAGCCTTGTATAAATCTATGTATCTTGTATAACTCTATGAATGCCTAGGTAACAGGGCAAGGGGAGGGAGCAAGGGTCAGGGGGCGGAGCTTCAAAGGCATCCCTGGACATTAGCCTGAGGGCAGCGCTTTTGTTCTCTGACCACCGCACGCAGCACATGGCTGCAGACTTCCCGTTCACCCCACCATGTGACGCTTGGGAGAAGAGGGGAAAATCTAATATCAATTTACCTGTGGAACAACCAGATTGCCAACATCATATTCCTGGAAGTACTTTCTCAAACTGTAAGTTTGCCTAAGATTCCCAGAATAAAGCAATTATCTGTGTGTTCTTCTGAGTTATCTATCTGTTAAAGACTGGAAAAGAAGCATATTTCCTATCTAAGAACAGAATAGAGGCTATTGAATCATTTCTCTGGGATCAAACTAAAATTGGATTTTTATTTCTCTGCAATAAGCAATGTCCTATTTGGTGATGGGGAAAATGTGGTAGAACTCTGTTTAGTTTGGTGTACTGGGGAAGATATGAGTGTTTGATTGTTTAGAGAGTTGGTGGAAAATGTTTATCCCTATTGACTCTTTAACAAATTAATCTATGTCAATCTGTCTCATCTATTAATCTGTCAAACTTGTCTTACTTCAAAGAATTATCCTGAAGCTTAATATGGGGAGGGAAGAAAGACATCTATGATTCCATAGCTTGTTTGAAGATGGAAAAGGGGGGAGGGAGGGAGGGAAGGAAGGAAGGAAGGAAGGAAGGAAGAGATGATGTTAAACAGCAGATAGCAATAGCACTTAGACTTATTTATTACCCCACAGTGCTTTACAACACTCTCTGTGCAGTTGAGATGCTGAATATTTCTTAATATTGCACTTTGGCTTCCACATTGGAAATATCCACCCACCACATTTACAAATGTGAATTTCCTTAATAAACATCTCCGCCTAGTGGTAATGACACTCATTTACATTTCTTCCCTATAATTCAAGCATCTTCATTACAAGGCTGGTATCATCCTACCTTTCAAGGGACCTGAACATCATCACCTCACATTCCTGGAATATAAAAGCAACAGAAATGCAGTACTAAAAGCCCAGCAATAGAGCAGCATATAATAAAGGAAAAATAAGGAGCGTTAAGAAATACAGCTAATAAGCTCCATAGAATTAGCAGAATACTGGCATTGTACAGCACCAAAATGTATGGAGAAATGAGGAAGTCTCTCACTGGAAGAATTTATAAATTAATTAAGATTTTTTACTTAATATAGGTGACCAGGATGAATATGGAGGCTACAACTGAAGTGCACCTTTATCAAGGGATCCTCTGCTTTGTATGTCTGAATGCTTGGAGATGGTCTCCAGGTGAAGATTGTTGAGACTTAGTACATACGTTAATGGTACAGTAGCCCTCAATACCAGTGATTTGAGCTGTTCCTAGAAATGGATTGGCAGCCAGTTCCAATGGCAGACCACTGATTTAACATGTTTGCCTTGACCAACTATGAGTTAGCCGGCTACCTTCC
>NW_015409673.1:0-2086 GCF_001527695.2 Protobothrops mucrosquamatus
CATTTCCCCCCTATATTTCATCTGGTTTTATTCTTAAGTATGTTTAAAATTAAAATAAAGAAAGATAAAGGTAGATATTTTTTGGGGGGGAGAGGATCTGCAATGAAATGTGGTAATGTGGAATGCTTTCCAGCAAGATTCTATTTTGGCAGCTCTTTTGCTAAGAATCTCCATTCTGCATCCTGCATTCCAACAGGCGGTAACAGCTGTATGCATTTGGCTGTCATTGACTCTTACTAAGCTTTCCTCGTTAAGACTATTTAAGAGTGGTATGATGCAAATCCTGGGATTTCCCCAAGCCTGCTTGTTAGTTCTCTCTTCTGAGTGGATGGGGATTTTCTTTGCATGTAGTTCTTCAGACCCAAAAGTAGGAAATTGAATGAAAACCTACCCTCCCGTGCATCAGTGTGTGTGTGTCCCCCTCCCCGTCTCCTGTCCTATGAATCTCTAAATTTGCCATGTTGTCTAATTAGAAGGATGCAAGCATTGAGGTCTCTGATGTCAATAAAGAGACCTTTAGCTCAGTGTTTCTCAACCTTGACAATTTTAAGGCATGTGGACTTCAACTCCCAGAATTCCACAGCCAGCATTGCTGGCTGTAGAATTCTGGGAGTTGAAGTCCACATGCCTTAAAATTGTCAAGGTTGAGAAACACTGCAAGTAGCTGGAAGAGAGTCAAGACAGAGCAATTATTGATGCCAAGATACAACTAACTGTCTCTGTGGTGGCAGGTATTTCTGCTGCATGCGTTTTTCAAGTATGATTGCTCTGCATGGTAACTCTCTAATCATGGCTGAAGTAGAACAGTTCAGCAGAGGCTACATGGAATATAAGATGTAAGATGGAACGGTGATCCTATGTTATTTGCTCACTTCTACAGATGAAGGTTAGGGACTTCTAGGAACAGGCAAGAGTTCTCTTGTGGCATCATATAGCAGCAGCACCATGTAGTTTGGAAATAATTGTACTTGGGTTTAAAGTAGGTGTATCACATGCATCTACAAATGCTTTTGGTTATTTTTTTTCCCTATGAAGAATGGGTATAATACTATGCCAGCTTTTCCCTCCCTGGCACTCTCAATTATATAGCCGCCCTGAGTCCGGTAAGGAGAAGGGCGGGATATAAATCGAATAAATAAATAAAATAAATAAATAAATAGGTATTGCACATCTTTGAATACCAGCCAACTGGGAGATGGTAGAGACAAAAAAAGGCAGCCTCTCTTTCATGTGACGCAGTTAAGGAATTATTCCTGAGGAAAAGCAATTTTGGGGTAATAGTTAAAGAGATGGCTTAAAAACCTGGAGACCGTGAGTTCTAGTCCCACCTTAGGCCAACTGGCTGACTTTGGACAGTCACTCTTTCTCACCTCACAGGGTTGCTCTGGTGGGGAAAATAAGAGAAAAGACCCTTAGGTATATTGCTGCCTTGAGTTCTCTATGAAAAATAATAAAAGCAGGATTAAAAAGAATCTAGAAAAAAAGCAGCTCTACATTAGATAAGGAAATATTTCCTACTATGTTTAGGGGATATTTTTCTCTTGTTATGTCTTGATTCAGTTATTGTTCTGTTCATCTATACAAGCTGTAGACACAGGCAGAACTACCTCCCAACAAGGAAAACATCTTAAAAGTCCCCAGTGGTATCCAGATGTTCAGAAATAGGTCCCATGGAGGCCAGGAGGGATACCTCCTGTTACCAATACAGAAAATCTACAAAAATGGAACATTAATTGGATTTTGCTCAAGGCTTTGCTCCCTTAAGACAGACTTTCTCATCCTATCAGCCTCCAGATGTGTTGCACTATAACTTGCACCAGCCATAGCCACCAAAGATATTTCCATGTGATATCTGTTTTAACGTTAACTCTTTCTAATGTTCTTAGCCATACCTGCTGGTTTATTTGACCATTTAGCAGTATTCAGAATAATAGAATAACAGAGTTGGAAGGGACCTTGGAGGTCTTCTAGTCCAACCCCCTGCTCAAGCAATACCATTTCAGACAAGTGTCTGTCCAGTCTCTTTTTAAAAGTCTCCAGTGATGGAGCATCCACAACTTCTGAAGGCAACTTCCATTCCATTGGT
>NW_015409674.1:0-2086 GCF_001527695.2 Protobothrops mucrosquamatus
TGGCCACCATTTAATGAGAAGAGAGACTCCTTGGAGAAAACGCTGATGTTGGGAAAGATGGAAGGCGAAAGGAGAAGGGGAGGTCAGAGGAGGAGATGGTTAGATGGTGTCATCAACGCAATGAACGTGAATTTGGGCAAACTCCGGGAGACACTGGAGGACAGGTGGGGAGCCTGGCACGCTGTGGTCCATGGGGTCCCGAAGAGTCAGACACGACTTAGCGACCGAACAATATTGCAAATATAACGCCGCTTCATCAGCAGCACTGACGAGTGTGACAAAATGACATCACCTCATCATAATTTGTATCATTCAGATCTTCATCATCGTCATCAGCTGTCTGGTTTTTCTTCATCTGATCCCCAACCGTTCTCTTCCCCGGGGGAGCATGACGATCATCCACAGGGTCATTAGCATCCCGGGCGGGACCAATATCTGAACGGGTGGTAAAACCAGTAGCTCTACAGAGGAAAAAAAACACACACGCACACAACGGATTCAGAGAAAATTCAAATCTGGCTGGACAAGGATTTGTTTTTGTTTTTTTTAATCTAAAATTCTTCCTAAACCCAGATTTGTAATGATCATCGTCTCTGGGGCTATCAAGCAACAAAGGTTTGTAAAATGAAGACTTGAGCCCTCTTTCCTAGATCAGCAAGAACAACAACAACAACAACAACAACAAAAAGTGTGAGCACACTTTCTTTTGGTGAAGTTTAAGTGGAACATTGGGGGGGGGGGGAATTCAGGAAAAAGGCATGTTCAATCTTGTCCATGTGGTTGTCAAAAATCCTTCATAGTTTTGTGTGTGTGTGTGTGTATAAAACAACCTGGAGAATTGTTTAGCCATTCTTGTAGAGTGTTGACTTACATTCAAGCTACTTTACAGGGAGTCCTTGATCACAATTTCTGTTGTTAATCAAGGGGGTTAAGCAAGACATGGCCAATTTTATTATTAGGCGAATCACTGCAATTGTTAACTGAATTTGGCTCCCCCCCCCCATTGACTTTGTCAGCTGGCTGGGAAAGTTACAAAGAGTGATCACGTGACCCCAGGACAGTGCAACTGTCATAAATATGAGACAGTTGCCAAGTGTTTGAATTTTGATCACATGACCATGGAGATGCTGCAATGGCCATAAGTGTGAAACTAGTCATAAGCCACTTTTTTCAGTGTTGTTGTAACTTTGAACGGTCACTAAATGAGCTGTTGTAAGTCAAGGACTACCTGTATTTTCCCCACCACAATAACCCTGCGAGGTGGGCTGGGCTGAGACAAATGGGACTGGTCCTCAAGGTTACCCAGCTGGCTTTCATGGCCAAGATGGAACCTGAACACAGATCACGCGAAATATTAGCACCGCTCTACAAAGCCCTGGTAAGACCACACCTGGAATACTGCAGCCAATTTTGGTCACCATATCACAAAAAAAGATGTTGAGAGTTTGGAAAAAATTCAGAGAACAGCAACTAAGATGATCCTCTCGGAGGCCAAGGCCGGTCCCGTCTGGGGGGTGCGGAGTGGTAAGGGAGGAGACTGGGGGGCTGGCGGAGGGTGATGTGATAAGTACGGTTAGTGGGAGGGGCAGGTATGGCGGGAGCAGAGGACCATATCGGGTTTTGGGAGCACGCACACGCTACTTACAAGCTTGTGGGTGCTCCGATCCTCAGAGCTCCGCTCGATCTCCAGGGACCTTAGATCCTCCGGCCCGGGCCCATCGGCTGATGCTATGCAACGCCAGGTCTGTGGTAAATAAGGCCCCCCTCATTCAAGAACTTATTCACGAGGAGGGAGCGGACCTGGCGGGTATCACCGAGACCTGGTTGGGCATGGAAGGGGGAGTTCCCCTTGTTGATCTATGCCCACCAGGTTTCCAAGCATTCCACCAGCCGAGGGCCCGGGGTAGGGGCGGGGGGGTGGCGGTCATTATAAGGGAGAGTATGTGTCCAAGGGAGACCACTGTGCCTCAGATAGACGGTGTTGAGTCCCTCCTTGTGAAGTGGGGGCAAGGGGTGCAAGTGGGCCTGTTGATAATATACCTGGCCCCCTGCTATGTGTCAACGGCCCTGCCTGAGCTAGCTGACG
>NW_015409675.1:0-2085 GCF_001527695.2 Protobothrops mucrosquamatus
ATTATTATTATTATTATTATTATTATTATTATTATTATTATTATTATTATTATTATTATTATTATTATGGATCATCGCACAGTCAGCCAGATGTTCAGACTGGATTTGGCATTTTGTCTACCTATCGAGTCCTTACCCAGGACCTGGGATAGGCAGATGTGGATGTTTGATGGTATTACAGATATCGTCACAGGATGGAGGCAGTTCCTAGTAAGGCCACCTTTTGCAATTGACTAATAGCGAATTTGTCAATGCCGATGATGGTGTCCAAGTGGTGCTCCAGTTGTTTTGGGATTGCACCCAAGGTGCCTATGACTATTGGTACGACCCTTGCTTGCTTTTGCCACAGTCTTTCTATTTCTATTTGTAGGTCCTTGTATTTTGTTATCTTCTCCAGTTCTTTCTCGTCTATCATTATCATTATCATTATCATTATCATTATCATTATCATTATCATCATCATCATCATCATCATCATCATCATCATCATCATCATCATTATTATTATTATTATTATTATTATTATTATTATTATTATTATTATTATTATTATTATGGGTTGGGTACTGGGAAGAGCTTTGGAGGGTGGGGGCAGAGCAGAGACCCCCCAAACCAGGAACCCAAGTCCAGAAAACTCGCCCCCCTCCCCTTAGGAAAAGGTCTCTCTCCCCCCCCCCGCGCGCCCGCATCTTACCCTCTTCCTAGATCTCTCATAGGGCCGCCCCCCCCTTTCCCTTCCGACGCCTGTGATTGGTCGGGGCGGGCGGGCGGGGGGGGGAGAGAGAGGAAAGCCCCTCCCCTGAGCTGCTTCAATGGGAAACTCGCTTGCCGGAGTTTCAGTTTGTCTGCGGCCGGACCCGTCCAGGGAAGGAAGCCGGACCCCGACGGGGCTGGAGAGCGGCCGAGAGAGAGAGACACCCCCTCCCCTTCCAGCAAACCGGGAACCGGCCAGGAAGCGAGCAGAAGGCGCGGAGAGGATCGCAAAGGGGCGTCGAGAGAGAGAGAGGGGGGGAACCGGAGCGACTTCGGATTAACAGGAGGGCTGCTTTCCAAAGCAGACGTGGGGTTTGGCAGCCGGCGCATCTCCTGGCTCCGCGGGCCACCGGCTGGGGGGCTCCGGACCTGCCCTGCCCCGCTTGGAGCCCCCTTGGGTGGGGACCAGGAGGAGGAGGAGGAGGAGAGGAGGAAGAGGAGGAGGAGGAGGGCAGCCGCCGGCCAGCCATGAGCCAGCATGTCTGACAAAATGTCCAGCTTCCTCTACATCGGCGACGTGGTCTCGCTTTACGCCGAGGGCTCGGTCAACGGCTTCATCAGCACCCTGGGGTAAGGGTGTGGGGGTGTGGGAGACCCGGCGGGCCGATCCTCCGCTCGCTTTCGGTTCTTGGAGCCCGGCTTGCGAAGAGGAAGAGCGGGCCGGGCGAGGGAGGGAGGGGAAAAAAGAAAAAAAAAGCCCCGTACAGGAAGCAGAGCCGGGCAGGGGTTTTGGGGGTGTGTGTGCAATCAGACAGCCGCCGCAGGTCGCTAAGCGAGGCGCAGGAAGGAAACCACAGAACGAGGCAAGCCCCCTTCCTCTTCCTCCCCCCCCACCCCGCTTCCAGCTCCTTCACCGAACAATTAACCAGCGGGGACGGCTTGCCTCCAGAAGTTGTGGGTGCTCCAACCCTGGAGGTTTTTAAGAGGAGAGCAGACGACCGTTGGTCCGGAAGGGTATATATAGGGTCTCCTAGTTGAGCAGGGGGTCGGACTAGAGGACCTCCCAGGTCCCTTTCCTCGTCTGATAGTCTAGGATTCTGTAAGGGTCTCCTGGTTGAGCAGGGGGCTGGACTAGAGGATCTCCCAGGTCCCTTTCCTCGTCTGTTAAGTCTAGGATTCCGTAAGGGTCTCCTGGTTGAGCAGGGGGCTGGACTAGAGGATCTCCCAGGTCCCTTTCCTCGTCTGTTAGTCTAGGATTCTGTAAGGGTCTCCTGGTTGAGCAGGAGGCTGGACTAGAGGATCTCCCAGGTCCCTTTCCTCATCTGTTAAGTCTAGGATTCTGTAAGGGTCACCTGGTTGAGCAGGGGGTTGGACTAGAGGACCTCCAAGGTC
>NW_015409676.1:0-2085 GCF_001527695.2 Protobothrops mucrosquamatus
TTAAAGGTAAAGGTTTCCCTGTCCAATTGTGTCTGATTCTAGGGCATGATGCTTATCTCCGTTTCTTGGCCAACTGAGCCAGGGTTGTCCAAAGACATTTTCCATGGCTATGTGATCAAATGGCTATACACCAAAGGCACACAGAATGCTGTTACCTTCCCACTGAAGTGATACCTATTAATCTACTCACATTCACATTCTTTTGAACAGCTAGATAGGCAAGAGCTGGGACAAAGACAGGGAACTCACCCCATTGCACTCTGCTTAGATCTTAAACCCGGGCTGTCAGCTTTCCCCGCATAAATATTAATAGAAAATAAATGCATAATGCAATTGAGTGAAATTTTACTAAATCAGCAGCAGTCATGGCAGAGCAATCAACAAAGCTGATGCATATGAAAAGAAGATGCCATTAGAAGATTGGAATTAGTAGATTATTATCACTATGGTCAAAATATTCAAATCCCAAAATGGAAATAATCTCTAAACAATGACTGCAACTTTCATTCTGGAAGTTATCTTATCAGCATATATTCTCTATAAATACCCAGAGCCATTGATCAATTGCTTGAGATCTACTATTATAGTAATAACATTATTTTTCTATGGATTCCAAGTACTCCAATGACTCTTGCTAAATTCTCAGGAGTAGATTGTTTTAACAATGTAATTAAATGTATCTATATCAAGTCATAATTTAATTGCTTGTCAATATCATAAGGTGAGCCAAGAAAATAAAAAAAGAATACAACAGCATTATCTTTTCATGAAGCAGATAACTGCTTAAGATATGAAGAACACTTTAATAACAGAACACTTTTTAACATTAGCTAATGAGGAATAACATTGGTACAGTATCTCAATTATAGGCAATCAAAGGATTAACTGATTTTAAAAACATTAAATAAAGATCCATAGGGTATGCAAGTATATAGGAAAACTTTCCCTATCCTATAAACCCTGAGAACATTATAGAAAAATGGTCACTTTTAGAAAAGACTTTTTTTTCTTTTACTCAAAACCTGAATGTTTCTTTGTTCAGAAAATTATGACCAATTTTTGTTTTGTTTTTTTGGGGCAATCACAGACGATCCCATTCATTACCCCACTTAGAGGTCTGGCATGTTTTTTTCTTATGGGTGTATATGCCTTATCTGCAGGGAAGGAGAAGAGAGCAGACAGTTTTATGAGCTTCCCCCTTAAAAAAGAATTTGTGGTTGTTTAGTAATACCAAGATAAATATATAAACATAAGTAAAGGCTTGTACAAGAAACATTCACATGTCTACCATCCCATACTGGCCAGATAGTTTTCATTAAGCTTCATCTTCCATTTTTCCTCCAGATCCATATAGTAGCAAATGTAGTACTATTACATATACAGTACTTTTTCCTCCAATTTTATCCCTATGTCATCTCTGTGAAATGGGCTTAGCTAAAAGATAGTAACTGATCTATACCACAGGTGTCAAAGTCGATCGCATCACGTGATGTATCGGGATGTACCGGGATATTTTTTGCCTTTGTGCACTTGGGGTGGGCGTGGCCTGCTCATGACGCATCCGGCCCGCAGGCTGCCAGTTTGACAACACTGATCTATACTCATCCAGTGAATTTCTGTACTCAGTGTGGCTGGTCATCATTAAATATTTTAATCACTGCACAATACTGACTTTGGGCAGAATACAACTTTTGGCAATGTGTAGCAGATGAAAACATTTTTAGAAAACAACCACGCATGTGCAATTTAAACTCCTAAACCTTTCAGCAGGGATGCTCATAGGTTCAACTATTCCTATATGTGGAATTCATGTGGAATTTATTCATATTTACTTAGTATGGAAGCTGGTTCCATATTTTAGTTGAACAGAAACAATACATGCATACGTGTCTATCACATTTTTCACTCTTAGGACAAGTAATGCTATATAACAGGCAAAAGATAGTAAGAAATGGTAAGACAAAATTAAAGAAATTTAAAGCATGAGCTAGACAAGATAATATAATTAATTCTATTTCATGCCAATGCCATTTATTATACCTCTCCATATCTTTTCATAACTACAACATACTTCTTTTAAACTGT
>NW_015409677.1:0-2085 GCF_001527695.2 Protobothrops mucrosquamatus
TGGGGCGGCGGCGGCGGGGGTGGGGCGGCGGCCAGGGAGGAACAGCCAAAATGCCCCCTCGGCTTATGCGCGGGTCACCAATTTTTCCCAGTTCTCTGTGGGAAAATCGGTCCCTCGGCTTATACTCGGGTCGACTTATACTCGAGTATATACGGTAATGGTTAAGATTAAAACAGGCAGAGCAAATTAAAGTAATTAAAAATGCTTTGGGGGTGGGTAAAAAGGATTAAATGAGCAGACACCAAAAGAGTGAATGAAATTAGAAACGTAAGTGATAAAATAATTTGAGATAAAAGTAAAGGGAAGGAATACTGGAAGGCGTACTTTAAATATTTGTACTAGAATGACAGTGGTACAGTATATCAAAGGGAGGGATGGAAATTATGAACTAAATGTTCGTGTCTAATCAAAGATGATGAAATATAACTCACAAATATTAAGAAAACATTGAAAAATGGTTTGATTGGAAGTGTAGGCAATATTACTAGAGAAATGTTAAAATGGGGATATGGATTTGTGGTTGTACAATGGCTTTGTGACTTGTTGATCTGTGAATGGAGACTGCATATATGCCTCACAATTGAGACAGAACTGCTGTAGATCCCATACACAAAACGAAAAGTAATAAGAATAAATGCAAAAACAACAGGGGAATAACTTGGTTAAATGTGCTTGGGAAAATGGCAGAATTCTGATTGAAAGTCAACAAGGGACGACAATGAATAAAAATTGAGAAGTATCCTGAAGATTTGTGCTAGGCAGGAATTGCAAGCCAGTGTCTGTTTTTTAACAGGTCATTAGAGAATATACGATTGTGGAAAAGCAAGTTTATTGCAACTTACTGATTTAGAAGAAGCGTATGATCAAATGAAGATCCTTGAATTACAGAACATTTTACATAACTGTGAAAACTGGTTGCTGAATAAAGATAAGCAATAAACAAAGTACAGAATAGAAATAAAGCATTAGCTGACAATAAATGCAAAGCTTAATAAAATGTTCAACAGAGAGCAATGAATAAGACAAGGCAACATTGTATGATTTTTTTTTAGTTGTTGAATCTATTTATGGATAAATGTTTAAGAGATGCTTGTGGTGGCCTTATATATACACTGGTTGGGATGCAAATATATATGGCGAAGAAATAGCGTGATGATATGTATTTATATCTCTGCATGATATGATGCAGTCACAGAATTTTCTGCAATGAATGGAACATAACCATTTCAATCTGTAGCATTATCAAGGGGATATTCCTTTAGCCCCTTAGATAAATTTACTCTTTTAGCTCAGCTCAGTTAACCTTAAGGAGAAGGCAACATAAGAAAACTCCTCTTATGTGTGTGCTTTTTTTCTTTTTTTTCCTGATCAATAAAAGTGGTCAACCATGAATGCTGAAGAGTGATAGTGGCATGGGAAACAAAAAACACAATCCATACCTACATCCTCCTGCACTTTGCTATAAAAATAAAATAACACCCTGAATAACATCTGTTCTCTCCTTTGATGAAGAAGACAAAGTCTGTGTTGCAATAGAAGGAAACTTTTAGGAAACTGGAGAACAGATCTCAGTGAAATATATGTTGTGAGGTTGTTTCAGTATGCTGAATGATGTATGCATCAAAGGGTTCCACGTGTCTCTGCAAGTAATAATATGAAAAGGGAAATTTTAAGAGTGTAAAGATACTTTTATGTTAACTACTGTCTGATGTGGATTGCTGTTATTATTAATTTAAACATTACAGCACAAATTGATTTTATTTCTTGGATTCTCTAATCAAGAATTTACTATGTTAGTTTTTTATATATATTGCCTTATGGGAGTATAATTGCAGCAAAGTTCAATTAAAAAAATAACACTTTTTATTTAACAATATTTATAACCCACCCCACTTCCTAAGGATTCAGGGTGGTATATAACAACAACAATAAAATAACATGATGATACATCTCTAAATCCAAATCAGTATCAAACTCAAAAAACAACTATACACCCCAAATAAAACCCAAGATACATGTTCATAGTCAATCAGGTGGTACTGAAAGCACAATAAAATTGAACAGCTTTAAGTTGTTAATGGAATT
>NW_015409678.1:0-2085 GCF_001527695.2 Protobothrops mucrosquamatus
TCTCTCTCTCTCTCTCTCTCTCTCTCTCTCTCTCTCTCTCTCTCTCTCTCTCTCTCTCTCCCTCCCTCCCTCCCTCCCTCCCTCCCTCTCATTTTCTCTCTTTCTCTCTCTTTCTCTCATTTTCTCTCATTCTCATTCTCTCTCTCATTCTTTTTTCTTTCTTTCTCATTTTTTCTCTTTTCTCTCTTTCATTCTCATTTTCTCTTTCTCTTTTTCTCTCATTCTCATTTTTTCTCTCTCATTCTCTCATTCTTTCTCTCATTTTCTCTCTCTCATTCTCTTTTCTCATTCTCTCTTTTTTCTTTCTCTCTTTCTCTCATTTTTCTCTTTCTGTCTCTCATTCCCTCTCTCTCTCTCTCTGTCTCTCTCTCTTTTTCTTTCTCTTTTTCTCTCATTCTCTCTCATTCTCTTCTTTCTCTTTTTCTCTCTCTCATTCTTTCTCTTTCTCATTCTCTTTTTCTTTCTCATTCTTATTTTCTCTCATTCTCTCTTTTTTCTTTCTCTCTTTCTCATTTTTTCTCTTTTCTCTCTCTCTCATTCTCATTTTCTTTCTCTTTTTCTTTCTCATTCTCTCATTTTCTCTCTCATTCTATCTCTCATTCTTTATCTCATTTTCTCTCTCATTCTCTCTCATTTTCTCTCATTCTTTCTCTCATTCTCTCATTCTTTCTCTCATTTTCTCTCTCTCATTCTCTTTCTGTCTCTCTCTCATTCTTTTTTCTCATTCTCTTTTTTCTTTCTCTCTTTCTCTCATTTTTTCCCTTTCTGTCTCTCATTCCCTCTCTCTCTCTCTTTTTCTTTCTCATTCTCTCTCATTCTCTTCTTTCTCTTTTTTTCTTTCTCATTCTTTCTCTTTTTCTTTCTCATTCTCATTTTCTCTCATTCTCATTCTCATTCTTTTCTTTCTCTCTTTCTCATTTTTTCTTTTCTTTCTTTCTTTTTCTTTCTCTTTTTCTTTCTCATTCTCTCATTCTCTCTCTCATTCTTTTTCTCATTTTCTCTCTCTCTGTCTCTCTCATTCTCTTTTTTTCTCATTCTCTCTTTTTTCTTTCTCTCTCATTTTTTCTCTTTCTCTTTCTCTCTGTCTCTTTCTCTGTCTGTCTGTCTGTCTGTCTGTCTGTCTCTCTCTCTCTCTCTCATTTTTCAAAATTTTAAAACAGAATAACCAAGAAATACAGTGAGTCCTTGACTTACAGCATTGATTTATTGGCTGTCGAAAGTTACAATGGCACTGAAAAAAAAATGAATTAGGACCATCTTTCACACTTATGACCTTTGTAGCATCTCCATGGTCACATGATCGAAATTCAGACGCTTGGCAACTGACTCATACTTATGACAGTTGCAGTGTCCCGGTGGGTGTGTGGGTGTGTGACGTGATCCCCTTTTGCGACCTTCTGACAAGCAAAATCAACGGGGAAGGCAGATTCACTTAACAACCGTGTTCCTAAATTAACAACTGCAGTGATTCCCTTCACAATGGTGGCAAGGAAGGCGGTAAAATGGGGCAAAACTGACTTCACCAGTGTTTCACTTAGCAACAAAAAGTTTGGGCTCAATTGTGGTTGTAAGTCAAAGACTATCTGTAATTAATGTACCAAAGAGCCGACATTAACTCTTCGTCTCTTCTCTCCCCGCTCAAGGTCCTGAAGGACTCTTTTGTGGGCAACTCCAAGACGTGCATGATCGCCAATGTGTCACCCAGCCACATTGCCACAGAGCACACCTTAAATACCTTGCGCTACGCTGACAGGTAAGGGTCAGAACTGGCTTCAAACCAGAGGAGATGGTGGAACCGTGTCACGAGTGTCTCGGGGGACACCCTGTGCATTTTTGGGGGATATATCAGGCCTCCAGACCCTCCGGCGGTTGGCCTTGTTCTGATGTAACCTCTGAGAGATCTGAAAATCATGCAGTGTTTTGAAGGCTCCAGAGAGAGACCCTGCTCAGGGCCCTTTTATGTGACTTCCACAGGCTCTGGAGAGGAGGGGGACAGGGCGGGAGGGAGGGAGGGAAGGAAGGAAGGGTAGGAGAGACAGAGGGAGGGAGGAGAGAGGGGAAGGGAAGGGAGGAAAGAAGAAAGGG
>NW_015409679.1:0-2085 GCF_001527695.2 Protobothrops mucrosquamatus
ATTGTAGCCCGGAACAATTCTTAATCCAGCAACTTCCTTCCTTTTTTTTTTCTTCTTTGGGAAGCAATTGGTTTGACGCACGGCCAAAAGAAATTGTAATTCTCTCCTAAGAAGGCCAAAATAAATATGGGGTTGCTTGTTCCTTCTCTAGCAGCTCTCTGATCTTATGGCGATGGAGGTTTGTAAAAAAAAAAAAAAACACAAAAAAAACCCACACACACACACAATAAAACTCGCACGGCTCTTCACGCCTCTTCAGGAAAAAATAAACTCTTGAAGAGAAGGGAGACAGAGAAGACTTGCCCTAATTATTCTGAAAGGACAGGGGGGGACCAGAGACACCTTGAAAACTTCACAAATAAATTGTATTAGAAGGGGGAAGCCCTTCCAAAACTGCAAATATTTTTCAAGCTCTCCTGATTGCGAATTATTATTATTTTTTTTAAAGATGCGTTTCGGATTAAGAAGAATCTTCGTATGCAAATTGTTTTAGTAAGAGAACGCCCACGGCCTCCAAGTTTTGCTTTCCTTGATTCCAGGAGCGTCGCTCCTACAAACCAGATGTTTTGTCAGCCGAGTCCCCAAAGAACACTTATAGGGTCGGACGAGAAAGGAGCGATAGAGGAAGAAATATCAGGTTCCAGAATACTTCGGCAGTTGTTTTTTTTTTCTTTTAAAAAAAAAAATAATCCCCATTTTAATTAGCAATTAAGGAGGAGGAAGGGTCGCAGAGGGATCCCCTCCGCGGAAGGGCTGCAACCGCGTCGCTCTGGAGACTTTGATCAATTCTTTAACCGGAGCGCGCGCGCACACACACACATATACCCCCCCCCCCTTTGATCTTCATCAAAGAATTCAGCTCCGGATTAAAAAAAATAAATAAAAGCTCTTCCTGATTTAGTTTTTGTCAACAAGAACTGAAGCTTTTCCAAGGAGAAACTTCGAATAGAGATAGATAGATAGATAGATAGATAGATAGATAGATAGATAGATAGATAGATAGATAGATAGATAGATAGATAGATAGATAGATAGATAGATAGATAGATAGATAGATAGATGAGAGACAGAAATAGAGAGATAAAGTGATAGATAGATAGATAGATAGATAGATAGATAGATAGATAGATAGATAGATAGATAGATAGATAGATAGATAGATAGATAGATAGATAGATAGATAGATAGATAGATAGATAGATAGATAGATAGATAGATAGATGATAGCATAGAATATTCTTATATTCAGTTTTTGTGCTGAATCTCTTCATTTCCACCACTTCCCTTTTGGTCTGAACCGAAACCAACGCTTCCGTCAATCCCCAAAATTTGCCTTTATCTTTCTGGAGCAAAGCCACCATCCCGATCCAGCCCTATGCTGGTATCTACGTGGCTTGTTTTGCTTTCATGTGTCTCCAGACCCACATGCGGGCACACCATCGCTGAAGCTCACTAACGGCCCTCCTGGCCAATACGTGCGTTTCTTTGCTCTAGGAAGCGAAGTTATAACCCCACTTGGACCCGGGAATCCGGGGCCTGGCGAGCCCGCGGAGGAATTCGCAACGCCAGGGGGAAGAGGGGCTGAATTCGCCCCTCTGCCCCAAACCCACCAACCCCCACCTGGCTCTTTGCTTGCTCAGGTTAACCAGCGCCTGCGTCACAACCCTCGTCTTTTGCACAAAACGATTTGGCACGCAGGAGGAAGAGATCCGGGCCTCGCTTCGTTAACGGGCCTGGATTCCCTTTAAAAAGATGCTCTTGGCCCCTTTTCTCTCCGCAAGGAACCCCCGGCGCTCATGGCCGGGCGCGAAAGAAAGAGAGGAAGGGGGAAAAAAAAATAACAGAATAAGACGTCAGATCTAAATCTGCGGTCCAAACTCTCCGAGATTTTGAGCTTTTTCTCAACCCAGGTGTACCTTCTCTCGGATTGTGCAGTGCAGCTTCTTCGATTAAGCCGAAGCCCAGCTGAGCCCAAGCCAGAAAGGCAGAGCTATTGAGACAGAAAAGGGGAGGCTGTGTGTGTGTGTGTGTGTGTGTGAGAGAGAGAGAGAGAGAGAGAGAGAGAGAGAAAGACAGAGAGAGAGA
>NW_015409680.1:0-2085 GCF_001527695.2 Protobothrops mucrosquamatus
AACAAGAATCAGCGAACACCTAGAGGCAAACAAAGTCATTACCAAAAGCCAACATGGGTTTGTTAAAAACAGATCATGCTAGACACATCTTACTGCATTCTTTGACCCAATTACAAAATTAGTGGACTAGAGGAATGCTGTGGATATAATTTTCTTGGATTTCAGTAAGACATTTGATAAAGTTCGTATATGGTTTCCTTCCTGAGCAGGGGGTTGGACTAGATGACCTCCAAGGTCCCTTCCAACTTTATTATATATTATTAAATGCAAGAATGAAATCTTTCTAGCAGATGAACTTAAAACATTCCTCCTGCTAACTTAAGGCTGTTCTTAAGAGTACAGAGAGAGAAAGGAAGAAGAAAAGCAAACAAACAAACACATTTTTTTTCTTCACTCTGTTTGTTGGCCAGACAAACAGAGTGAGGTATTTCCTTTTTGTGGCTTATTTTAAGCAGAATTTCTAGCAGAATTTAAAATTCTTTTTTCTTTGGATTTGAAACAGTTAACAGTCACATTTACCTCTCACACAGAGACTTTGACAAACATATACACACAAAGACAAGAGAACAGAAGTCTTAGGTTTACACATCCTAGTCATTCCCACCATAAGTTTCAGATAGCTCAAATTAGGGAAGGCACAGATCTTAAACATACCACGTGGTTGCATAGAGAAGAGAGAGAGAGATAGAGAGAGAGAATCACTATTTCTTATTTTCCCTTTTAAGTACCTTTATTTAGCCAAATTGGTTTCCCAGCAAAGCCCTAAGCAAAGTCTATTTATTTATTTTTTTAACATATAGTTTCTTTACCTATCTCTTTTTTCATACCTGCCTGAACGGGTAGCTGATTCCCATACCAGGCCTCAAGCAAGCTCTCAACCGGGGAACCTATCTCAGTCCTTGTATTGGGCACTATACACCGGAAGCCTCCTTATGAGACTTCCTCCTTCCGCCACGGTTTTGTGGGTCCAAAAAGGGGACTCACGGAGCACTCTGGATCCCTCTCAGAGTACGTGGGCTCCTTGAGGGATCCCCCACGTTTTCAGACCAAAAAGGGGTCTGTGGAGACACTTCTGGTTTCCCCTCAGAAGGTACGGGTTACTCTACCACCAATCGGCTTCATCGCTACTGTTTTGCGGACCCCTAACATCCGCTGCGGACCTCTGCTTGCTCTCAGAGGTAAGTGGACCGCTCCTAGCCCAGGGCTTCCTAGCCCGGGGCTTAGTTTCCTAACTTTGCTTACAGGGCCTTGTCAGCTAGTTGCCCAAATCCAATTCTATCATTCACTCATTCCATTTCATTTTCACATAGCCTCTCCCTTTTCCCTACAAAAGGTTCTGTGCTCTGACCCAACCCCCATGCTTTCCAGGTTCTGCCAATTAAACAGATCCTTTCTGCGGCTAGGAAAAACCAGAAGGAGCAAAATCCAACTGTGATTGGGAAAAGGGTCTTCTCACTCACACCACAGAAATACACACATTTCTCTCACTCCCCTGGGCTTTAAAGTTAAAATTTAGAGGTACTCACCTTCACCTTCTTTCCAAAGCAGCCCTTGAGCTCAAACTCTCAAAACTCCCTTTACTACCTGGCTCCACATGGGCAAGGCCTGGGGAGCCCATCCACAGACACAAGGGGTCTGCTGCTGGCAAGATGGGGCTTACCAGTCTCAGTCCATTGGAGACGTTAGTTTGGAGTCCCATCTGGGGTGCCAAATTGTTAGAAGTAAGTCTTCATCCTGGTTCATCCAAGCCGGGAATAAATAAGCAAACATGGCGACTGCTTTGGGAAGAAGGTTACAGTTTATTGCAGAAGAAAGATGGTCCTTGCAAGAAGGAGCAAAGGAGAAGAAAGAGACTGAGCACATGGGTAGAAAGTTTTTTATACCCGCTCTAGCCCTGTTTGGAATAGTTTCCTGTTCCTGTGGCATGAACTTTGAGGCTATTTCTGAGTGTTTTTCTAGGCCTTGATATCTGTGGTTTAATCCTATTATCATATCCTGCTTCCCAGGTGATGGGGCTAATGACTCCTAGAGTTTGGGTGGGGCATGCAGATTTTCTCTTTGTCTTCTTGATTGCTCTGGCTTCAA
>NW_015409681.1:0-2085 GCF_001527695.2 Protobothrops mucrosquamatus
ACACATCAAAAATGAAATTTAGTTGCCCGCTCTCAAAGTGAAACACATACATGACACACACCTAAACATACTATATACAACATATGTATAGACCAGGAGTAGGCAACCTTGGCCCTTTTATGACTCATGGACCTGCTGCCGTCAACATAATATAACATCAAAGTTCCAAATTTTGTTTCCAAGTCTTTTCCCATTAAACCCAGAAGAAAACTTGGGAGCTTTTACTATTGAGAATTGCAGCTGAGAAAAAAGGAACAGGCTTGGGGTCTGCTTATCTGTGTGGCAGAGATGATAACAAATATTCTAAATTTGGCCTGTTTGAATTTGAACGTAAATACTAACTTTCAGAACTGTACTGTGGATTTATTTTCTTGTAGAAGAAACATATGGAACTCTTTGGATTATAAATCTTGATTGTTAAACAACCTTCAATGGTTCTTTTTTTTTTCCTCTCTGGACAGAAAGGATATATTTCTTACTGGATAGAAAAATTTGAATTTTATTTATATCTGCTTAGGGGAGATTCAGGAATGGATAGTT
Organism: Protobothrops mucrosquamatus; assembly: GCF_001527695.2. Lineage (NCBI taxonomy): Eukaryota > Metazoa > Chordata > Lepidosauria > Squamata > Viperidae > Protobothrops > Protobothrops mucrosquamatus. Next base: position 541 of record NW_015409681.1, read on the forward strand.
GGTTGGATAAATCTATAAAGGCTACCTACAAAAAAAATGGATTTCATATTCAGCTTTAAGTAGTAAAACACTATCTTTAACATCTGTTCCCAGTAGCCTTAACTTGCCATATCACCAAGAAAATACTGATGAAACACAGACAGAAATTCTCTCCATGTTGAAATCAATAGAAAAAACAATTACTTTAGCTTGTGAGCACGCTAAAAAATAACACAAAAGAGATAAAAGAACAATTTTCTAATTTAAATCTACAAACTCAAAAAACAACTACAGAGAATGATTTTACCTTTATATTCACCTTGAGAATCTTCTGTATTAAGTTGTGAATCCTACTCCAATATTTCTTGGCTTTATTGCATGTCCACCATAAGAGATAAAAGGTCCCTAATTTACATTGGTGTGAGCAGGGGGTTGGACTAGATGACCTCCAAGGTCCCTTCCAACTTTATTATTATTATTATGGATCATCGCACAGTCAGCCAGATGTTCAGACTGGATTTGGCATTTTGTCTACCTATCGAGTCCTTACCCAGGACCTGGGATAGGCAGATGTGGATGTTTGATGGTATTACAGATATCGTCACATGATGGAGGCGGTTCCTAGTAAGGCCGCCTTTTGCAATTGACTAATAGCGAATTTGTCAATGCCGATGATGGTGTTCAAGTGGTGCTCCAGCTGTTTTGGGATTGCACCCAAGGCGTCTATTACTATGGGTAGTACCTTTGCTTGCTTTTGCCACAGTCTTTCTATTTCTATTTGTTCTTTCTCGTCTATTCTGCTGTCTCCAGGCCTCCAAGGTCCCTTCCAACTTTATTATTATTATTATTATTATTATTATTATTATTATTATTATTATTATTATTATTATTATTATTATTATTATTATTATGGATCATCGCACAGTCAGCCAGATGTTCAGACTGGATTTGGCATTTTGTCTACCTATCGAGTCCTTTCCCAGGACCTGGGATAGGCAAATGTGGATGTTTGATGGTATTACAGATATCTATTATTATTATTATTATTATTATTATTATTATTACTACTACTACTATTATTATTATTATTATTATCTTATAAAAATTTTCTTTTAAATTATAATTTAATGTAATTTTTTCGTCCACATATTCTCCCATTGTGAGGACTACCTTACTTGTATTTCTTACGTCATCCTGAGCTATTCCTGCTTCTCACCTGTGTGTCCATTGTTTTCCAAGCTCCACTTGTCGTCGGGCTTCACATTGTAGTTTATAAAATTAAATGCTTTCAGAGAGTCGTTGTAGGTTACCTGCTGGGTGCGAATATTGACTGGAGACTGTTTGTTGTTTCCACATTCCGGGGATATCTTTGCCCATAGGCGAGGCTCTGAGGGAGGGAGGGAGGGAGAAAAAGGCTTTAGAATGGGACAGAAATTGGATGAAGACCAATATAACCATGATTTCTACAAACTATGGCTTACAAAGTCGAGGTCTTTAGGACCTCCTGGGCTATCAACTGGAAGAAGGCTAAAACACTCTAAAACAGTGTTTCTCAACCCTAACAAT
>NW_015409682.1:0-2084 GCF_001527695.2 Protobothrops mucrosquamatus
CAATTAACCAGTGGAACAACCTGCCTCCAGAAGCGGTGAATGCGCCAACACTGGAAGTTTTTAAGAAGAAACTGGACAGCCATTTGTCCGAAATGGTATAGGGTTTCCTGCCTGAGCAGGGGGTTGGACTAGATGACCTCCAAGGTCCCTTTCAACTTTATTATTATTATTATTATTATTATTATTATTATTATTATTATTATTATTATTATTATTATTATTATTATTATTATCTCCTTTCCTTTTACACTCCAGAAAACTAGGGAGGATCCCTTCTGAAATGCTTCCCATATCTCCTCTCCTTCTGTGAGCTGAAATATCTTTCACAGGATGGTTGTCCAGTCTGCAACTCTTCCTGCAGATCATTCCCACAAACCATTATAGTTTCAAAGCCACGTTGATGATGGTGTTGCTATCCTAACATGTCATTAGTCATTACTTATAATTAGTTTTAACTCCTGACCTGCAATTATATTGCCCCCCTCCCAAGTACAGCCAACAGTAATTCTGAGAAGATCAAGAAATCTTTGCAGAGTACCAGGCTTCCAACTCTGTACTAAGGGCCCATTTTATACTAAAATGTTCCTTGGCTATACTGAAAACTCAAATACAAATGAAATGCTTATCTGGATGCAAGCATCCAGCTTGCATCCAGGGTTGTGCATTTGTAACTGAATTGGAAATGTGAAGAGCAGTATATTTCTCAGTGCTATTTCAAGATTTGGATAATGTCCACTATTAACCTGTTTATTTCCAACCTGGGATAGATTTGATATTATGCCTTCCCAGTGATCCACAGCTGGTATGGCCAGTTATGATATTAGCACTCAAGTGGATAAGGCCAAAAGTTTTAGCCATTTTGGGGGTGTTTTTCCAAAGAAAGCTTTAAAGAACAAAATGTGTGCCATGAACATTGTGGAATCCCTTTGCCTGTTAAACCTGCAAGTAAAAAAAATTGACACTTTTTGAGGAATGAAATGGCATCATGAGGTCTTTAAGCTACTGCTTAACCTACCCTGGGTAAATAAAAAAAAACATCTGTTTTGTGAAGGCTCTATGGGATCCAGGAAAAAAAATGGTTGAAGCTCCATAAAGCCTATGCAGAAATGCACTCCCCTTGTTTATTCAGATTTTTTTTCCCGAAAATACTATTAAAATGTTCTTTAAAAAGAATTGATAATCAACATGGCTTGTTTATCTTCATTTCATCTGATTGTTTCTCAGAATATTTAAGACCAGCAGAGTGGGAAAACTGTCAATAAGAAGGAGGTTGCCTATATTTTTTAAAAGAAAAGTCCATAAACAACATTTTTCTTTATTTCTACTATCCGGATTTATTTATTTATTATTTTACCCTTCACTATATTTTGCATCTTTATTATTCGAGAAGTCAAATTTCATTTTGACCAGTATAAATTTTATGCCATTTATCTTTCATTCAAGAATACAGCATGGTTATAGAAATGTGAATGTTTGTGTTGAAACTGTGGTCCAGTTCCAAATTTAGGAAGTGGAACATTAGGTATAAATGTTTCAAATGAAATTTGTTTTATTAAACTGAATACTTTCAGAGCAATTTGAAATTTTGAAGCATTCTTTCATATACTCCAATCCTACTGTCTTTCTCTCTCTCTCTCAATCTATCATTCTCTCTGTCTCTCTTTCTTTCTTCTTTGTTTGTCTATGACAAATTTTGGAAGTTCAATTATATATTTAGCATTCAAAATAAAATACAAGTATTTCTTTTGATCCTTACAAAATTTCCAGACTGAATTACTTTAATTGATAGTATTTGCTGTAGTTCCTGTAGAGGTATAACATTCTTCAATAACTGATCCATTTATCTCAAATGAACAAAAAAGAAGGATCTGAGCTTGCTGCTTTTTAACATCTCCAAGGAGAAGTATGTCTTTACTAAATTGACCATTGCCAGTGAGGTGGGTGGAGAAACTGCAAAGTAAGCTTATTCCTGACATTTCCGAGGCATTCAAGAAAAACAGTAGAAGAAAAAGCCATCAGAGACAAATCCTTACCCGAAATAGCACATAGGAGTTCACCGCAGAAACTGTTGCCACACAATTTTT
>NW_015409682.1:10886-11895 GCF_001527695.2 Protobothrops mucrosquamatus
TTGAATTCTGAAGTCCCAGAGCAGTTTAATTTTATCATTTTCTATGACTTTCTCTATTTTATGATCCCACCAGTTTTTGCTTACAGGCAAATGATATTTCTTGCAGATCTTCCAATGCACCATTGTTGCTACTTTGTCATGCCGCTGCTTGTAGTCAGTCTGTGCGATCTTCTTGCAGCAGCTTACCAGGTGGTCCACTATTTCTTCAGCTTCTTTGCATAGACAGCACTTACTGTCTCTTGCTGTCTTCTCAATTTTGACTTTATATGCATTTGTCCTTAAGGCTTGGTCTTGTGCAGCCAGAATTAGTCCCTCGGTCTCTTTCTTCAATTTTCCTGCTCTTAGCCATTGCCAGGTCTTGTTATTATCCGCTTTCCCAGCTATTTTTTTTAATGTACTGGCCATGTAGTGCTTTGTCTTCTCATGCCTCTATTCTGTTCTTCAATTTGGTCTTTCTTGTAGGCCAGTTTGGTCTCTTCAGTAGTCAGTAAGCCTTCTTGATATACTAATTTCAGTTCATCACTGTCCTTCAGATATTCTTCCAAAGCCATTTTTTCTTCTTCAACCATCTGATGTACTTGCATCATCATCATCATCATCATCATCATCATCATCATCATCATCATCATCATCATCATCATCATCATCATCATCATCATCATCATCATTATTATTATTATTATTATTATTATTATTATTATTATTATTATTATTATTATTATTATTATTATTATTCCCCTCCTAAGAGGTCACCATATCAGATGTACTATCTCAGAGCGATGATCAGTGAATATAAACAATTTGGTTTCAGACTGATTCTTGCCCTTGTTGCCACTCAGAGTCAATTCAGCTTGCTGTGAATGTTGACTTACAAAGTTCACATGTATGGTGAGGTTGGGTGGGAGGATCTTTTAGATTTGCTCATGAATGCAGCTCATGTGTGTGTGTATCTTTTACAACCACATCCCCCCATTTCTTTTCTTCCCCTTCAGATGTGCAAAACTGTGGA
>NW_015409683.1:0-2084 GCF_001527695.2 Protobothrops mucrosquamatus
AAAGAAAGGGGTTCTCTTATTTCTTAGTGTCTCCGATAACAACAACCCGCTGCAAGTAAATTAACAAGGAAAGTAGTTAACAAGGTAAGCAGTGGCCATATATCCATAAATAGTAATGTCATGATCACTGATATTTTTATAACTCACCACTGCCCTGTTAGCCAACCCATGTATTCTGTTCAGACAAGGGCCATTGCTGGTGGAAGGGAAAAAAAAGCAGATTTTCTAATAAATCAATAGAGTGGCCTTTAGAGACCTAGAAGACATATGGAGGGGTAATAGAGTATCTTAGGTTGTCTTGTGAACGATTCCATCTGAATGAGGGCTTGGTGTTATTCACAGCCGCCTTCTCCCCTAAAACACCTTCAATCTTATCCACAGCCTTGATCTCAAATGTCAGACCACCTGGGATATGCAACTGTCAGCCTGAATAGGGACATATGTGTATGTGTGTGTGTGTGTGGGGGGGGACTGGCTGGGACTAGCAAGTGCCTCCTCATCAAGCAGAGATATTGTCTGTGACAAGCAGGAGATCCTAGGTATAAGGCGATAGTGACAGGCATATCAAGGGCAGGCAAAAGTGCGAGACTGCACACAATACCTCTGTGTGTATATGTGTAAATACATAACAATACTAGAAGTGAGAGATCCCATGTAAGCACAGTGACATGAAATAGATTTCCCCCCCTTTTTTTGGTCGCTTTTGTGCACATTGGCATTTCAAAGCCTCTCAGTTGTCAGCAAATATTTTATTTCTGTAAGTGGAGGAGACTTTTCACCTATTTATCTATCTTGGTTTTCTTGAGAGGAGGAGGAGGAAAAGAGATCCAGGCAATTAGGTTTAGTTTCAGATCTTTTGCAGATGAATGGTTTAATCTACCACTTAACAATAAGTATCCCAAGTAGATGTACACATTTAAGTCACAAGTGGCTGTTGGGTCTAGTTTCAAGTAAAAATACCAGCAGTTTTCCTTGCATATACTTTTATACTTGTTTGGTTGACTGTGCCTCCATTAAATAAGTTCTATTAGCTTTCAGGCAGTATATAGGACAATATGGTAAAGCTGCCTTGAAGCTCATTGAGCTTGAGGCATGTTCCTTTATGAATGGGAGAAGCAGAGAAGAAAGCAGAAAGATGACTGATTGATGGCCCATGGGGAAAACTGAGTAGCCTCTCCACAAAAGGATTGTTCGAGCTGAATGATATTTCTCAATAGCTCCTATGTAGTTCTTCAGTATCACTGACTTTCTGAGTTCAAGAAAATTATGTGGTGCATTATTAGATACCCCCTAATAGAATAACGGTCTATGCTAGCCAAAGCATTGGAAAGTGGGTGCCCGGCTTTTCCCCCCCAAAAGTTCACATCACTATTATTTTTAGCATTGGGTTTTATAACAGGCCTTTTCAGACCATGCCCATGGTGAGCTTATACCTCTGTTTTTCTATGGTTTTTAATTGACTGTACCCCCGCTTCCTTATGCCGGTCTTTGATTGTAATAAAGGTTTAACTGCCAATTGTTTATATAGCTTATAGAGGTTTTCTGCTCTGTTATACTACTTTTCAGTTCAAAAGTATACAGATTTTGTTTTATTGTCTAAGCAATTTCATACAAAACCTTGAAAAAGGAACTTGTATTCAAGATGTGCTTCCACATATGGAACTCTTAAATGAGCAGTGTCACAACAAACATACTCTATGCAATTTGTCCTTCCCTTCCCTTCCCTTCCCTTCCCAGAATTTATTATTTTCTAGAAAAATGACTCTTTTCTGACTCCTTCCTTCCTTCCTTCCTTCCTTCCTTCCTTCCTTCCTTCCTTCCTTCCTTCCTTCCTTCCCTCCCTAAGTTATTTGGCACACCATTATTTGCTTTAAATAAAAAAATGTGTAAAAAGCTACATACTATGCTCAGCGCTCTGTAAAATTTCCCTGAGCACATTACTGCCCCATTTAACAAAGTTTGCCTTAGTAAAGATTGCTGGAGTTTGTATGTGTAAGAATGTGAATGTGCGTGCGTGCGTGTGTGCATGCATCTCTCTCTCTCTCTCTCTCTCTCTCTCTCTCTCTCTCTCTCTCTCTCTCTCT
>NW_015409684.1:0-2084 GCF_001527695.2 Protobothrops mucrosquamatus
TGAAGCGGGGCTGGTTCCCAGCAAGGAATTTCGGGCAAAGACTTAAAAACTTAAATGGAGCAATGGAGCCTGTCTGGCCTGGAGGGAAAACACACCCCAGCCTCCCCCCCCTCTTACTTTTCATCCCTTCAGTAACTTGCTTTGCTTTCTTTTTCTTAATAACATAATTTGACAAAGATTTTAATTACAACAGTAAAAACGAATAACAAACTAAACTTAGAGAAAAAGAAGAGAACGGAAAGAAAGAAGAAAAAGAAATGAGAATAAAGAAGAGAACTATATAAATAATTCATCTCCAACCTTCCCAACAATTATAAACCAATTTAATAATGCTTTACCCCCGGTGAGGTTAAAAATATCTCTTCATCTCATATCCCAGTGATAGCGAACCTTTTTAGAGACCGAGTGCCCAAACTGCAACCCCAAACCCACTTATGCATCGTCGGGTGCCGGGCGGGTGTGGCCCATTGGGTGGGTGTGGCCCATTGGGTGGGCGTGGCTGCGATGGTAACGGCAGACTGGGTGGGACGAAAAAGTTCAATCAATCAATTCCAACTTTGCAAGATCTTTTTTTTTCCCACGAGAAGTTGAAATTGACTGATTGATTGAACCTTTTTTCTTTTTTTTGCACACGGCGGCGGAGGCCTAAAGCGAAAAGGTTTTATAAAACCCAGCTGAAGGCCTAGGACTGGGGCGACGGCGCGCGTGCCCACAGAGAGGGCTCTGCGTGCCGCCTCTGGCACCTGTGCCATAGGTTCGCCACCACTGTCATATCCCATTCCTTATCTATAAGCAAATCTCTAAAATATGAATCCTGGTGTCAGCAAAAGTCCATAAAGAATGGTTAGAACATTGAAAAAAAGGTCTTAAATTTTAACCTTGATCACATAAACCAACTTCGTGTTTCTTCGTTTACGTCCGTCTTAAGTTTTCATTCAATCAAATGTTGTTGTAGGATTTGATTTCTCTGCAATTCTTTATCCCATTGCCCAGATTTCTTTAAGCATTTAACTTTCGTAGATCTGATAAGAAAACATTTTCCAGATCCTTCCCTTGGTTCATTGTTTGTATTTCAGCAAACAACCCCCCCCACACACACAAATTAAGCAGCAAGAAAATGTCACTTCCCTAAAAAGCAGAAAAAGTATTGTGTACCAACGGCAGTAACGCACAACGTCTTTTTGAGGAATTTGAAGGGAAATGACTTCTTTAGAAATTTCATACTCTGGGTATGACATAATGCCATTTTAAATTGCACCATATCTGATGTATAATTAAAAAAATGAATCATCAAGGACTGTGGCGTTTCACTGGCTAGCAAAAGGCAGGTTGACATTAAAGCAGCATTTCCATTCCCTAAGCCGCTGCGCATGTGCACTTTTTCCTCTAAATGACTAACACTTCCCTCGGCTAGAAAAATAAATCATTGATAAGAAAACATTTATAGTTTCATCTATTTATAGCATTCATAGTGAAACTCTTTCACAAAAATATTCGACAGTGGCCCACGTCTTGCCAAAGAATATTTGCAGCGGGAGCATTCAGGATGAAGAATATTTTGTGTTTTCTTAAACTCTTTTTCCAAGAATAATAGTAAAATAATAAAAATAAAATAAAATAGATAAAATAAAAAATAAAAATGTCAGGTGAGCATTGTGCTAACATACACCGATGTTGTTTCGTTTTCTTTTAATCGCTTACATCAGGCCAGCCAGATTATCTCCAGATTATTTCCACCTCAAAAAAAAGCAAACTGGAAAAAGCTTTTAAGAAGTAATAGCAGCTGATCAGAGAAGGAAAAAAGTTGCCAGATATATAAGGAACGGTTGCTGGAATTGGGTATGTCTAGTTTAATGAAGAGAAGGACAAGGGGGGACATGATAGGAGTGTTCCAGTATCTCAGGGGCTGCCCCAAAGAAGAGGGAGTCAAGCTATTCTCCAAAGCGCCTGAAGGCAGGACAAGAAGCAACGGATGGAAACTAATCAAGGAGAGAAGCAACCTAGAACTAAGGAGAAACTTCCTGACAGTTAGAACAATTAACCAGTGGAACAACCTGCCTCCAGAAGCGGTGAATGCTCCAACA
>NW_015409685.1:0-2084 GCF_001527695.2 Protobothrops mucrosquamatus
CTCTGTTTCTGTGTCCCTGCGCACATATGTGTGTGTGTGCTTGTGTAGGTGCAAATACAGAATTTTCCTACGAGGTGAAAAGGAAGTTCAAATATTGTCGGCCTTAGGGAAAGAAGGCAAATGACTTGAAATTTTATCCGGCAAAAGCCACGCATATCTTTACGCTTCTTCGGTTTCTACAGAAGCCCCCCTCAAGTAACATCTTTTTTTATCCTTGCACAATAACTCAACACAATAAATTCCCGTCGGAAGACAATAATCCAGACCGACACTGTTCCCAAGAGGAAAACTGAAAATTTCAGCAACAAAAGCTAGCAGCCGTCAGCTTAAACCTGACCACTCTCTTACTCGAAGGATGCATTTTAGCCCTTTGTACCCCAATATTCTTGGCCCAAAAGCGGGGGTTATTTCAATAAGGCTTCCAGACCTGGTCAGTCCTCGACTTACGACAATTCGTTTAGTGGCCATTCAGAGTTACAACGGCACTGAAAAAAGTGACCGTTTTTCTCACTTACGACCCTTGCTGCGTCCCCATGTGTTCAAAATTCAAACGTTGGGCAACTGACTCGTAGTTACGACGGTCGCAGTGTCCCGGGGTCGCGCAATCCCCTTTTGCGACTTTCTGACGAGCGATTCACTTCCCAAGGGTGGCAAGGAAGGTCATGAAATGGGGGTGAAATTCCCTGTCTCGCTTAGCAATGGAAATTTGGGGAAGGGGGCCTCACGGGTGGTCGTTAAGTAAGCCGAGGACCACCTGTCCTCAAGAGATTTTTGAGGACTCCGAAATGGAGCTACATTTAATGATGATGATGATGATGATGATGATGATGATGGGTGGAAAAAGTGGTTGAGAATGAGAGGAAGATCTTGTGGGGCTTTCGAATACAGACAGGTCGCCATTTGGAACACAACACGCCGGATATCACAGTTGTAGAGAACCGAAGCGTACAGCTGATTGATATCGCCGTACCAGGAGATGCCAGAGTCGAAGAAAAAGAACTGGAAAAAAATTACGAAATATCGCGACCTGGCCATCGAAACTGCGCGATTATGGATGAAAGGTGTAACGGTGGTACCCACTGTCATAGGGGCACTGGGATTTATGTCCAAAAACTTCGCGCAATACATCAAGAAACTGCAGCTTCCTGCAATAACTCCAGCAATGTTACAAAAAGCTGCACTACTCAGAACATCTTATATTTTAAGGAGGCGCCTGGTGGACACCTAGGATGCTGGTAGCAACCCGTGTCAATCATCAGCACCAGCCAATTTGAATGTTCAGTTGACTGAGGTTCATGCTTAATGAATAATAATAATAATAATAATAATAATAATAATAATGATGATGATGATGATGATGATGATGATGATGATGATGATGATGATGAAGAAGAAGAAGAAGAAGAAGAAGAAGAAGAAGAAGAAGAAGAAGAAGTAGTAGTAGTAGTAGTAGTAGTTGGAAGGGACCTTGGAGGTCATCCAGTCCAACCCCCTGCTCAGGCAGGAAACCCTATAGTATTTCAGACCAATGGCTGTCCAGTCTCTTCTTAAAAACCTCCAGTGTTGGAGCATTCACCGCTTCTGGAGGCAGGTGGTTCCACTGGTTAATTGTTCTCACTGTCAGGAAGTTTCTCCTTAGTTCCAGGTTTATTTTATTTTATTTATTTATTAAACTTATATGCCGCCCTTCTCCCCACAGGACTCAGGGCGGCTCACAGCATATTAAAACAGTACAAAGCGCTATCCCCAATAAAAACCAATTAAAAACAAATATTTACCGCTGTGTCATGTTAAAATAATAATTAAAATTGTCCCTATTTAAAATTCTCCCTAGGCCAGACCCGCTTGCTGGAAAAGCCATGTCTTGAGGGCGCGGCGGAAAGGAAGGAGATCCGGAATCATCCGGATCTCGGGGGGTAGTTCGTTCCAGAGGGTGGGGGCACCCACAGAGAAGGCCCTCCCCCTGGGGGTCGCCAGCCGACATTGCTTGGCCGACGGCACCCTGAGGAGGCCCGCTCTGTGGGAGCGTACCGGTCTGTGAGAGGGAATCTGTGGCAGAAGGCGGTCTCGGAGATATCCAGGTC
>NW_015409686.1:0-2084 GCF_001527695.2 Protobothrops mucrosquamatus
ACGCGACTGTGGGGAATGCTGCAAAGGTGGCTAGGGGTGAAAAAATGGTCTCAAGTGACTTTTTTTTCAGCGCCGTCGTAACTTTGAACGGCTGTTAAACGAATGTTAAGCTGAGGACTGCCTGAAATGGACTGGACAGCAGACAACCTGGTAAACTGGACTTCAGAAATGGCCGGGGCGAAAAGCCTCTGGTGCAAATATCGCAAAGAAAAAAAAAGTCTTTTTAACATCTCCAGAGTCTTCCTGGCAGGCTAGCTTTCTGCATGCAGGGATGATAAAAGAAATACAAAGAGGTCACGACGGCCTCTCCCCAAACAAGCTGGGGGGCTCACCTTGAGCGCTAGCTGGAACTCCAGCAACTTGGTGTAGCAGGCAGCCCTGTTGCTGTACAGTTTGGCATCGCTGGGGTTACGCTTGATCGCTTCGGTGTAGTGCTTCATGGCTTGTGGATAATCCCCTGCGGGAGAAATCCCCCGTCACTGGGTGTACAGAGCCTCCAGGTTCCAAGGCAGTATAATAATAATAATAATAATAATAATAATAATAATAATAATAATAATAATAATAATAATAATAAATAATAATAATAATAAATAATAATAAATAATAATAATAATAATAATAATAATAATAATAATAATAATAATAATAATAATAATAATAAAAAAGTTGGAAGGGACCTTGGAGGTCATCGGGTCCAACCCCCTGCTCAGGCAGGAAACCCTATACCATTTCAGACAAATGGCTGTCCAGTCTCTTCTTAAAAACTTCCAGTGTTGGAGCATTTACCGCTTCTGGAGGCAGGTTGTTCCACTTGCTAATTGTTCTAACTGTCAGGAAGTTTCTCCTTAGTTCTAGGTTGCTTCTCTCCTTGATCAGTTTCCATAATGACTGCCGGGCGAAATAATAACGGTGGGGCTTTCTGGCTGCACTTGCAGGCTTCCTAAAGGAAGCAGGTTGTTGACCAAGGTGGAGAAATGAACTGGATTCGGGGCGTAATTTCTCCAGCAATTAATCCCCTAATCCCACTGTCAGGAATTCCATCTTCCTACAGCGTGGAGGGAAGTAAACTCTCGCCAAGTTTCGCCCCATCTGCAGAAGCCGCATTTTTAAGAAAGCCTGGAGCCTTAATGCAGTGTTTTCTCAGCCTTAGCCACTTTTAAGCTGGGTGGACTTCAGCTCCCAGAATTCCTGAGCCAACGTGTCTGGCTGGGGGATTCTGGGAGTTGAAGTCCGCCCCGCTCAAAAGAGAAACGCGGGCCTAATGGGGCCAGTGTGGGGAGCGCCTTTCCTCCAGTGGGGAGAAATGGATTAAGTCCAGCAAGTTTTTTTTTTACACTGATGCAACACGCAAAGGACAACAACACCCAAACACAACCCCATCACCTTTCTGGAAAGACTCGTTGCCTTTGTTCTTCTCTTCCAAAGCCAGCTCAGGGTTTATGTATGCCTCCTTTTCTTGCTCTTTTAAGATTTTCTCAGCCTGGGGAGAAAAGGAAGTTTAAATATTATTCATCCAGGAACAAGCTCCGGTACGAAGGAGCAACTGGACGGGGAGTTCTAGCTGGCTGGGTGACTTAGGGTCAAATCACCAGGAGACGGGGAGTCCTAGTCCCACCTGAGGCATGAAAGATGGCTGGGTGACTTAAGGCCAATCACCAGGAGACGGTGAGTTCTAGTCCCACTTTAGGCATGGAAGTTGGCTGGGTGACTTAGGGCCAATCACCAGGAGACGGGGAGTCCTAGTCCCGCCTTAGCCACGAAAGATGGCTGGGTGACTTAGGGCCAATCACCAGGAGACGGTGAGTTCTAGTCCCGCCTTAGCCATGAATGATGGCTGGGTGACTTAGGACCAATCACTAGGAGACGGTGAGTTCTAGTCCCGCCTTAGCCATGAATGATGGCTGGGTGACTTAGGACCAATCACTAGGAGACGGTGAGTTCTAGTCCCGCCTTAGCCATGAAAGATGGCTGGATGACTTAGGGCCAATCACCAGGAGACGGTGAGTTCTAGTCCCGCCTTAGCCATGAAAGATGGCTGGGTGACTTAGGGCCAATCACCAGGAGACGGTGAGTTCTAGTCC
>NW_015409687.1:0-2084 GCF_001527695.2 Protobothrops mucrosquamatus
TACCCCCCGACCTACGTACAGTTGCGGACCTGCACCTTTTTCGCCGAGCCCTGAAGGCCCATCTATTCCGTGCGGCCGGCCTGGCGTAGTTTGATTATGTTTTAGTGGGGGTTTTGTATGGGGTATTTTTAGAGCAGGCCTGTTATTTAATTTGATTTTAGAACAGAAATTTGTGTATATTTATCGTGGTTTTTATTATCGCCTGTTCACCGCCTTGAGTCCCGTAAGGGAGATAGGGCGGTATATAAATTCAAATAATAATAATAATAATAATAATAATAATAATAATAATAATAATAATAATAATAATAATAATAATAATAATAATAATAATAATAATAATAATAATAATAATAAAATGCCGCTGATGATGTTACCTAGCCTGGTAACAAAACATTCGAAAACCAACCCACAAGCTTGGAGAACGAACCTTCACCCTCATGTTGCCTTATCCCAAAACTGACCTTTGGTTCTCTGGGTTCTGGAATGACGATTTTCCTACTTGCATTAGGGGTGGCATCAGGTATAGATGTATAATAGGATGTTATTGGCTGATACTGTTGGTAATGAACCCTATGGCCCCAAATGACCCCAGTCAGTGGCTTCATACAGATGTTAATTAAGAAAAGAGAGAGACTCAAGCCTGCCCTGAAACATTCCACATAACAGGGACCCAGGACTGGACCTCTTCCCCCTACCCATACATATTTCCCTGAAAGTAAGTCCTACCCCGAAAATAAGCCCTAGCTTGATTTTTGGGGGTTGGTCTAATATAAGCCCTTCCCCCAAAATAAGCCCTAGTTTGGGGGCGAGGCACACACTTAAAAATCAAGCTAGGGCAGGGGTGTCAGTGTGGAGCTGCCCCACGCGCCCTGCACCTACTTACCTGGCAGCCAGGCCTCTCCTCGCAGGACCATTTCTTCTGCAGCGTCTTCTGCAGCCAGGCCTACATTTCTCAATCACAGGCCTTTCCGGAAGGCCTCTGCAGCAAAGAACCGAGCTATGGATTCAATCCATAGCTTGGTTCTGCAAGACTTCTGCAGCTGAGGACCAAGCTATGGATTGAATCCATACCTTGGTACTCGGCTGCCTAGGCCAGGGGTAGGCAACCTCGGCTCTTTTATGACTCATGGACTTCAACTCCCAGAATTCCCGAGTCAGCACAGCTGACTCGGGAATTCTGGGAATTGAAGTCCATGAGTCATAAAAGAGCCGAGGTTGCCTACCCCTGGCCTAGGCCTTCTGGAAGGCCTGACTGCAAAATGCAGGCTGGAATGCAGCTGCAGAACAAAGTTGCTCCTTTGGCCCCAGAAGAAGTGGACCTGCTGGGCGGGGCTGTCGGTGCCAAAGGTGAGTAAGACATCCCCCAAAAGTAAGACCTGGTGCCTCTTTTGGAGGCAAAAGAAAAGTAAGACCCGGTCTTATTTTCGGGGAAACACAGGTACCAACCATGGAGGAAGGAGCAAAACAACTACAAAATTGTGCTCCCATTACCAATCCTCGGAGCTTTGCTGATACAATATCAGCATTATATAACCTTCCTTGATTTTTAATTTTTTTTTAAATCTACAGATCCCAATACCGCTGCAAATTTGGCACTGGAGATGTTAGAAGTTCCTCTTTTTCCCATCCTCCAAGTATCCCTCCGAAAAAGTGGCAGTGTTGACCTTTGCAATGAAAGGTTCTACTTCAGCTTTCAAAGATCATTAGCTGAACATTGCTAATTGGTTAAGGGCAAGCAAGATGTAGACTGCTGGTCACTTTGACAAGCATCCACACTCAGGCAATTTTCTTCAGATGGGCACAAAACAAATTAGGAGAAATGTTTGTTGATTATCATTGTGGTTTGCAAAATATTATTCATGTAAATGAGGTATCGGGTTGGGGCCTCTGATCAAAGGTGTTCAAAATCTGTTTTTATAAAAAATAAGTCTCTCTCTACAGTTTTCATCTGCAGCAGTTAAATGCAACCTGATATTCTTCTCATGCTCTGCTTGTGAAATTCTTATTTGCCACCATCAGAATTCAGATACTTGCTATAGATGGCTTCAAAAACGTTAGGATTGGCCGCCGAAAGATGCCGA
>NW_015409688.1:0-2084 GCF_001527695.2 Protobothrops mucrosquamatus
CTTCTTCTTCTTCCTCTTCTTCTTCTTCTTCTTCTTCTTCTTCTTCTTCTTCTTCTTCTTCTTCTTCTTCTTCTTCTTCTTCTTCTTCTTCTTCTTCTTCTTCTTCTTCTTCTTCTTCTTCTTCTTCTTCTTCTTCTTCTTCTTCTTCTTCTTCTTCTTCTTCTTCTTCTTCTTCTTCTTCTTCTTCTTCTTCTTCTTAACAAAGGAAGTCCAGTTTCCCTTTGAAAAAAGCGCCTTTGGGACAACCATGACCTGGATGACTGGGAATCTCCACAGACATTTTGCTCTCTCTATTGAAGCTTGGTTCTTTTATTTTTTTTGTGCCTATATTAAAATCAGGGAAAATATATTTTTTTCAAGCAACACGGTACACGCATACACACAACGCAGTTTGGCAGAATAGAGTAGCATGCTCTTAAGAAAAAGAAATGAGCGGGCCCAGCCAACCCCCTGCTTGCAGAGGAACAAAAAAAAAACTGCAGAAAAAAATCTAGAGAAAGAGAATTCCCTTTTCCCTACCAACTCACTTCTTAATTTTAAAGAGCCATTTATGTAGACAATGCTATATGCATAATTTAAATTATGATCATTAACCCACCGAGAACTTGCCAGTGCTTGCAATTTGTATCCTTTAGCAATCTGAGGGAAAGCCAGACATGCATGTCAATGCAAAGAAAGAGATCCTGCTAAGAGTTGGTTAAAGGAAGGAGGCGATACCTCCAGATTTTGCAAACAAGATTGCTTTAATAATTAATTGCCAGCCTCTTTGGATGGAGCGCTGCATTCGAAAATGAGTACTTTGCGATTATAAAGCATGGCTCTCCTGGGCTTTAATAATACTTTAAAATAAAAAAAAAACAAGTGGAGGGGGGAGCAAAACAGATGCTAAGGAAGTTGGAAACGTAATGTTCACATTTCTGCTCAAATCCCAAACTTGCGTTTCTGTATCTTACACAAAAATAAAAACAAACAAACAAACCATTTCTACCTCCTGAAGCTCCTACGTAGGAAAATGAGAGGTTCAGCGAACAATCCAGACTCTCTTGCATGTTGGAGGGATAAACCTTCATAATGTGCTTCAGAGGTTTTGGTTTGGAGGGAAATGGCATTGTTGGAAGAAAGGTCTTCATCCTGGTTCATCCAAGCTGGGAATAAACATGGCAACTGCTTTGGGAAGAAGGTTGTAGTTTATTGGAGAGGAGAGCCAGACAGGAAGATGGTTCTGGCAGCAAGAGAAGTGAAAAAGAAGGGCTGAACACATGTAGGGAGTAGGTTTTTATACCCTCTGGAGCCTTTTGTTTGGAGTTGTTCCTGTGGCATGAACTTTGACCTGAGTCTGAGTGTGCCTTTCTGGTATTCTGATGGTGATAGGTCAATCTTATTATGTCCAAAGGTCATATCCTGCTTCCCTGGGGCTGGGGCTAATGACTCCTAGAGTTTGAATGGGGTATGTAGATTTTAGGTCTTTGTCTTCTTAATCTTAATCTCCTAGCTTCCTGCCTCTTTAAGATCCTTGGAGGAAATATATTTTTCTGCCCTTTTAATATTTCCTTCTCTGGGGGGCTGACTTCCCACAGCATTATGTACTGCAATCACACCTATCGGACCCACATAATAGGAAATATTATTTATTATTTATATATTTATTAAAAATATGTCTGGATGATTTGCAATGCCAGCCAGATTGGGGCATATGTAGATTGGGGCATATGTAGGTAGAGGCACTCCTTGACTTACAGCAGTTCATTTAGTGGCCCTTCAAAGTGACAAGGGCACAAATAAAAGTGACTTGCCACCATTTTTCACACGAAGGTTGCAGCAACCCCGTAGTCACGTGCCCAGACATGGCAGCCAAGAGATCAGCTAAAAAGAAGGGATCAGACCATTTGGTTTCCTGCCAGTAAGGGCAGCACGAAACTATTGACCAGCAAGGGAAAAAGTAAGTTTGACTCTATGCAGCTCTGCAAGATGCATCTATTATGGAGGCCCTGGGTGGTCTCTTTGTTAAAACAATCAATTTGAAACAAAGAGAATTAGAGAATAAGAGCATTGGGCGTGACCAGTCCAGCCCCCTGCTCAAGCAG
>NW_015409689.1:0-2084 GCF_001527695.2 Protobothrops mucrosquamatus
CATATTACATACTAAGTCATAAACTATGTTTTCCAAATCACAGTGGTTGAATTTGCACAAAATGTTCAGCTCCACCAAAAGGCAAGCTACATTGGGGCTTACAGAGACATGAACCCGGCTATCAGGGGAAAACATGGAAAACTTGTATCATGACATCCACAACAGTCACCGACTAATAAAGAAAGGAATTCAGATACAACTTATTTTCCATTCTACTCTATTCTATTACACGGAGGCAAGCTTTTTCTGTAGCAGCATCTGCCTTAGCTGGAGTACTATAGGACTGCTTTGACATTTAGCTGCTGCCTGGATAATGAGAGTGTTGACCTCAGCTTGATATTTTTTATTCACATTGCCCCATGCTCCCGGCTTTCTGGATTTCATTTCACAGTCCGTGCCAGTATTGCTAGATTAACATTAATATCCGAAGCTCTGTCTGTCCATCTCCCCTTTGTCTTGCTTGGGGAGAATGAAATATTAAGTACCACTTACAGGGATGATGTTTATGTGCTGAAATTTCCCTGGGGCTTTGTGAAACTTCCAATTTCCTTAGGGCACGCTTCTATCATGTGTTCGTTCCAGGCAGAAACATTTTTAAACCCATGCCAAAGTTGTTGTTTTAGCAAAGAAACTAGGGCAAACAGAAAGAATGAGCAAGAAAAGCTGACATATAACTGTCCTATATGCAAAAAATAAGATAAAGCATAGGATTGCAAATAAATACAGCTGTCTGAAAAATGTACTTCTTTTTGGGGCAAAAGTATCCAAAAAGAATTGCCATCTATCACCAATTATAAAGTAGTTCTTTCTTTTAATGATCAGGGAAGGGAGTCTTTCTCACTATTTAGCATATGCTTTATGCATCGTATGTTATGCTATGTCTGGAAAAGACAAGGAAATGCACAGACAATAAATAGAAAAGTGATATAAAACTGACAGTGGTTCCTTAAGCACCTTGAAAAACTGTCTTACCAAATCAGAAGCCAAGCTAGCACAATGACAGCGGGTTCAATGAATCTATCTATTTTGCTTCCTCTGATTTTTTTTTTAATTTCTATTTTAAGAAGAAATATATTCATTTCAGGAAATTCTTACTGAAAATATATTACGGCTGGTTGCACAGTCGGCTAGATGTTTAGACTGGGTTTGGCAATTTTGTCTGCCCATTGAGTCTTTCCTAAGGTCCTGGGATAGGCAGATGTGGATGTCTGATGGTTATTATTATCACAGGATAGAAGTTGTTCCAAGTAAAGCTGCCTTTTTTGAGGTGGATTTTGTCAATTCAAGTGGTGCTCCAGATGTTTCAGAATTGCAACCAAATACCAATGTCAGCATTTGGAAATCAACCGAGATTGGATGTGGCAGATTACTCATATGTGTTCCTTCCCCTGGTGAAATATATGCCAAAATGTCTCTGAGGGACATCTAATGAGGTATGATTTCACCAGAAATCATCACTAAGTCTAATTGGCAGTGACTTCATCTCCTGACTTTTATTTTTGACACATTCCTTAAAGCTCACAATATGTTCCATGAATTAATGGAAATCACTCTGAATAAACAGGTAAATAATTGCACTATCTTTGCTCTTAACAGATTATCTTCCTAAGCGATGGTTGAACTGATTAATATAAAACGACCCATGTAAGCCCCAATGAATTCAGCAGGACTAACCTCTAAGGAAATCTGTAGAATTAGAGCTTAAGCCTTATGTGAATGAAGATCCCTAATCTAAATCCCTTCTAAAGAAAAGGCCAAATAAACAAAAATCAAAAAAGAGAGAGGGGAAAGTCCAAAGAAGTCAGTCTTGTTCTTTTTGTTACATTATTATATCTCAGGGCTGCCATAAAGAAGAGGGAGTCAAGCTATTCTCCAAAGCGCCTGGAGGCAGGACAAGAAGCAACAGGTGGAAACTAATCAAGGAGAGAAGCAACCTAGAACTAAGGAGAAACTTCCTGACAGTGAGAACAATTAACCAGTGGAACAACCTGCCTCCAGAAGCGGTGAATGCTCCAACACTGGAGGTTTTTAAGAAGAGACTGGACAGCCATTTGTCTGAAATGGTATAGGGTTTCCTGCCTGAG
>NW_015409690.1:0-2084 GCF_001527695.2 Protobothrops mucrosquamatus
TTTTAAATAGGGATAATTTTTAATGATTTTAATAATGTCACAGACTACAAATATTTGGTTTTAATTGGCTTTTATAGGGGAAATGTTGTGTTGTGTTGTTTGTGTTGTGTTATTTTAATATGCTGTGAGCCGCCCTGAGTCCCGTGGGGAGAAGGGCGGCATATAAATTATGAAAAATAAATAAATAAATAAATAAATAGCCATCGCAATATTGAGATGGGATGGAATAGAATTGGAAAGTTTTACTTAAAAGATATCACTGTTTATAATTTCAGGATATTTAAGACAAAGAAGAAATGGCATCACTTTCATAGTTAGGAACAGTATAGCAAGAACAATCCTTAGCCATACCAAGTATTGATCAAATAATATCAATTAGTTTTTGTGGTCAACCCTTTAATATACAGTTATTCAAGTGGATGCAAAAGAAGAGAAAGCTGATGCAAAAGAAGAAAATCCACTGATGCGAAAGAAGAGAAAGCTGATGAGTTTTATATGGCTGGCTATATAAATCTACTAAATAAATAAGTTCCAAGCTAAGCTAAAGTGGTAGAAGCCAACCAGTTTCTACACTGTGATATTGTGCATATATCCACAGTTTGTTAAAATGCTCTCAATCATGCCTCTGTAAAAAGTGGCCAGGACAGAAGGAGAAAGATGTGCTCTCCTTATCCGACGCAGGAAATGCAGATGCTGGTTTGCACGCTTGACTAAAGATGACAGTGTGGAGAGACCAATTCAGATTGTTAGTTATCTACACTCCCAGATACTTAATACTGTTGTCCACCTCTACAGCTGCATCCTTAATACAGAGTGGAGTATGACTATGCCAGCTCTTTCTAAAATCTACAATGATCTCCTTTGTTTTATCAACATTTAGAACCAGGTTACTTTTATTGCACCAGTCCACCAGAACCTTCACCTTTTCCCTATAAGCATCTTCATTGTCATCCCGGATAAAACCCACCACTGCCGTGTTGACTGCATACTTCACAATGTGATTAATAGCAGATTTGGCACAGCAGTCGTGGGTCATCAAAATTAACAGTAGCGGACTCAGGACACAGCCCTGTGGGGAACCCTTACTCAAGTAGATGGAAACTTTCCAACTCGCACAAACTGGGCCCTATCAATAAGGAAATCAAGTATTCAATTATATAAAGGAGTATTAAAACCTAATAGGCCCAGTTTGTTCACCAGATGCTGAGGAACAATTGTGTTGAATACCAAACTAAAGTCAACAAACAGCATTCGCACATAAGTATTATTTACCTCCGGGTGCGCCAAGCTAAGATGAAGCACACAGGAAAGTGCATCATCTACAGAGCGATTCTTCCAATAGGAAAACTGTCATGAGTCAAATGTAGGGGGAAGGCATGAAACCATGTAGTCCTTTACCAATCTTTCAAACACTTCATAATGGAAGTGAGTGCAACTGGATGGTAATCATTAAGGCATGTGATTATAATTTGGGGGGGCACTGGTACAATAATTGCAGTCTTAAAACATGATGGAACCATAGCCTGATGCAACGAAAGATTGAAGGTGCCTGTGAAAACTGTGGCCAGCTGGTCAGCACACTCCTTAAGTCATTATCAGAGACCCGCAACTTTCTGAGTGTTGACTTTCCACAGACCTTCCAAGCAGCAGCTATATCAAACCTGAGCATCTGCTCATCAGGAAGGGGAACAGTCTTCCTTGCTGGAACGTTGTTTGTGGCCTCAAACCATCCAAAAAACATATTTAGCTTGTTTAGAGAGTCCACATCGCCCTTACAAGTCAGGGAAGCTGCCTTATAATCAGTAATTACCTGACTACCTTGCCACATACGTCTCAGGTCCATAGGATCTTGAAAGAAATTCTGCACTTTCTGACTATAGGCCCGCTTTACTTATTTTATAGCACATCTCAAATCAGCTCTTGCTATTCTAAGTGCTGCCACATCACCTGATTTGAAAGCAGTGTTTCTCACCTTCAACATTGCACGGACATCCTGTGACATCCAAGGTTTCTCATTTACTCGTATGATATCTGAAAAGAGACTGCAAAAGTTCAAAAAACAGGAAAAAAGCAAACTGGATGTC
>NW_015409691.1:0-2084 GCF_001527695.2 Protobothrops mucrosquamatus
AAAGATTTTAAAACTGGGTGTGACTCACTTAAAAACCGTCTTGCTTAGCAATGTCAGTCATAAGTCACAAGTTGAGGGACCTCCAGAGGACAGACATGACTGTGGCCTCCCTTGAATTCAAATAAAAGGGATCGCAAAATGAATTCAAATAAAAGCGATGGTAAAATTGGGTCAGGTCCAAAAGCTGACGTGACTTGAGTGGTTGGAATATTCCGGTCAAGGATCCAGAACGGAGCCTTAGGGACAATCGCTGCCTTTGTTTTAGGCTTAAGATGAATATCAGAGCAACGTCGTCAAGTTGAGGTGACTTGAGGGTTTTGTTTATTTATCTAGGGATCAATCAATCAGACTTAGAGACTATCAGGATGGTTGACTTGGTCCTGATTAAATGAAATCAGTTAATTCATGGGGAAACTGGGAAAACAATAGGGACGGTTAAGCCTGCCCCTTGTTCTAAGTTTAAAGACGCATCAGAGAAGTGTCGTCATTTGAGAAGTTGATCTGGTCCTGGAAGGAGGACACAGCTCCACACCGAAAGATAGCAGTCAATCCAGAGTCCCTGTGACCAGCCGGTTCCTCCATCGTCCTCCAAGATGGTCCTCCTTCCTTCCCTCCTTCTTATCCTCGTCTACCTGTCAGGACTCTTGGGTCAAGAAGGTGAGGCTTAAACCCACGTAGGAGCAGCTCCACTTGTCTATTGAAGGTCTTGTGGTCACCAGAAGTTGGGTGAAACCCATCAACACCAGGCATTGCTCTCAATGGGGCTGTTGGTCTTCTGTTCATGGTAGAGCTTGCTGGTCACGTAGAGTGGCAGACTGTAAGTTTGTGGGTTGATTTCCTCACAAGATCCTTCTGAGGTGGGTTCAGCCAAAGAGTTTCCATGAGTAAGGGGGGATCTGAACTCCTGTCCACCATCTCCTTCCTTCCTTCCTTCCTTCCTTCCTTCCTTCCTTCCTTCCTTCCTTCCTTCCTTCCTTCCTTCCTTCCTGCCTGCCTGCCTGCCTGCCTGCCTGCCTGCCTGCCTTCTTTCCTTCCTTCCTTCCTTCCTTCCTTCCTTCCTTCCTTCCTTCCTTCCTTCCTTCCTCCCTCCCTCCCTCCCTCCCTCCCTCCCTCCCCTATTCTATATCCTATCCTATCCTACTCTAGTATTATTCTATTCTATTCTATTCTATTCTATTCTATTCTATTCTATTCTATTCTATTCTATTCTATTCTATTCTATTCTATTCCATCCCATCCCATCCCATCAAATCCCATCCCATCCCATCTATTCTATCCTATCCTATCCTATTCTATTCTATTCTATTCTATTCTATTCTATTCTATTCTATTCTATTCTATTCTATTCTATTCTATTCTATTCCATTTCATTCCATTTCATTCCATTCCAATTTATTCTATTCTATTCTATTCTATTCTATTCTATTCTATTCTATTCTATTCTATTCTATTCTATTCTATTCTATTCTATTCTATTCTACTCCGTAGTTCTATTCTATTCTATTCTATTCTATTCTATTCTATTCTATTCTATTCTATATTCTATATTCTATATTCTAATTCTATTCTATTCTATTCTATTCTATTCTATTCTATTCTATTCTATTGTCTTATTGTTTGTAGATCCAAAAGAAAAAATCATCACCCTGACACTTGGCAAAACAAGTGGGGGGGGGGGGCTTGTGAGAAAGTTTTCCCATGTTACTTGCTCAGGGCTCAAGTTCCTCTTATCTGTCCACCGTGTTGTTAGGAGCTTTCCTTCGTCTCCCACCACCCGATCTTAGGCCGGTGTCTTTTGTTTCCTTCCAGATCTCCAGAATAAGGTCTTCATTTTCCCAGTAGCTACTAACAAGGCCTTCGTGCGTCTGAACGCCACCTTTCAGCATCCCTTGACCGACCTCACCGTCTGCCTGAAATACCACACGCCGCTAGTTTTTTCCTTTGCTCTCTTCTCTTACGCCACCCGCTTGAAGGACAACGAATTCCTGATTTTCAAGCCAGATCGGAACAAGTATTCCGTTCATCTGGGTGGATCAGTGCTGAATTTCACGGTTCCCCTAAGGCCGATTCCAGCTTGGGAGCAC
>NW_015409692.1:0-2084 GCF_001527695.2 Protobothrops mucrosquamatus
ATTATTATTATTATTATTTTATCCCTAAGACAATCATGATGTGGTCCTGGTTCTGCTGGGAGGGATGAGCTGACTTGAGTGGAAAATTGGACAGGCCTACCTTGGTCCAATTCTATAAGTAGTCCTCAACTTATGACCGCAACTGAGCCCAATAGTTCACTAAGCAAGACAGTTGCTAAGGGAGGGCTGTCCCGTTTTACGACCTTTCTTGCCACGGTTCTTAAGCAAATCACTGCAGTTGTTAAGGTAGTAACACAGCTGTGAACTGAATCTGGCTTTCTCCATTGACTTTGCTTGCCAGAAGGTCGCAAAAGGGGATCACGTGACACTGCAACCGTCATAAGTACATGCCAGTTGCCAAGCGCCTGAATTTTGATCACGTGACCACGGGGATGCTGCAATGGTCATAAGTGTGAAAAACGGTCATAAATCACTTTTTTTCAGTGCCGTTGTAACTTCGAATGGTCAGTAAATGAACGGTTGTAAGTCGAGGACCACCTGTACTACTTTGGACCATTGTGTTGTGCCGACCCTCAGTGTAGATATAGGATGCTGGGATGATGGCCCTGCTGCTCCTGGAAGCCTTCTGAGATGTTCCTGAAACACTTTGCCAACATCTGTACCACCAAGAGAGCAAGAAAGGATACATCAAAATTACATCTTTGGCTCTTCCAAATCATTCTTCTATCAACTTTGCCATGTTGTAGCATCTCCAGCCTGGTGCAAAAGATTTACATCTGTTAATTTTATATGGAAGGAAGAAGGTGGGAATAGTTGCCACTGGAAATTCTGGAGCTTTGAACATCTGGAGATAGAGAAGAGTAGGGATGGGTAGGGTAAAGTAGAGTAGAGTAGAGTAGAGTAGGGTGGAATGGAATGGAGTGGAGTGGGCAGAGCAGAGCAGAGCAGAATAGGGCAGACTAGAGTAGAGCAGAACGGAACAGAACAGGAATAGAAAATAGGGTAGGGTAGGGTAGGGTAGGGTAGGATTTAGACAAACAGTTGTCCAATCTCTTCTTAAACGATGATAGGCCTTGATCAGAATCTCTTTAAGGCAACCTATATCAACTTTGCTTCTTCCCTGAGATGTTCTTTGGCTTAGGAGAGTGTCAAAAGCACTTGCAGGACAAAAGAAATCGGGCAGAATCACTGAAACGTTCTCTTGATGGAGAAGATTAGAATTATCAGATGTCAACATGAGTTATTTCCTTCTTAAGCTGGCCTGTCAGGATACAAGTCTGTGTCATTTTTGGTCACATAGTTACAGTCAGTTCATCTCTTTCCTTGGGTCCCCACCTATGGCTATCAGAAACAAAGATGCGAGGAACAGGGCAAAAGAGGAAATTGCTGGGACTGAAGCGAAAGAGAGTGAAAAGCTAATTCTGAGAACATGTCCAAGATGGAAAACTCCAGCTATTTGGACATCAATTCTCTAGATTCTCAGCAGTGGCCATGATAGGTGGGGAATTCATGGGGGGGGGGGAATACCAAACCTTTAACAAGGGATCAATCAAAGGGATGGACCAACAGAGAGACATTGGGTCAAGTACAGAAAGCATTAAGAAATCAGCAACTTCTCTGTATCTTTCTTTCTTTCTTTCTTTCTCTTTCTTTCTTTCTTTCTTTCTTTCTCCCACCTTTAGTATTTTTCACATAATTTAAGGCTGTGACCAGACATAATACTCCTCCCTTCCTCCTATTTTCCTCACAACAACAACCCTGTGAGGTGAGTAGGTCTGAAAAAGAGGGACTGGCCCAAAGTCATCCAGTTGGCTTTCATGCCTAAAGAGGGACTAGAACTCACAGTCTCCTGGTGATTGGCAAAAGATACCCAGCTGGCTTTCATGCTTAAGGCAGGGCTAGAATTCACAATGTCCTGGTGATTGACCCAAAGTCACCCATACTTTCATGCCTAAAGAGGGACTAGAACTCACAGTCTCCTGGTGATTGGTCCTAAGTGACCCAGCTGGCTTTCATGCCTAAGGCGGGACTACAACTCACAATCTCCTGGCTTCTACCCTGGTGTCTTAACCACTAGAACAATCTGGCATTCCTTACAGCGGGTCAATAATTGAAATTGACCA
>NW_015409693.1:0-2084 GCF_001527695.2 Protobothrops mucrosquamatus
TCCACATCTCCAACATTTGGGCTGTAAATTAGGATACATGCATGACAATTTTTGAGGATCCAAATGCCACCTATAAAACATCTTATAAAAATTTTCTCTTAAATTTTGGGCTTGAGTAAATTTTACATTTTTAACCCAAATTGTCTCCCATGTATCCAATGAAATCGATTCTTGAATATTTTGAGCCCATTTTATCATAAAGTCTTTAACTAGTTCCATTTCAGAATCCAATTCAATCAAAGCATTATAAATTCTCTTTATATGGGCTCAGGTTGTATCTTTAATTTGTTTGATCAAATTCACATCCTCCAAAGTAATATCAACCTTCTGATCTAAACTCCACCTCATTAACAATTGATTATAATAAAACCAGGAATATACAATATTTTCTTGTTTCAAATCCGCTAAGGATTTAATTTGCCAATCCTGTCCTACCAAACTAAGTAATTTCCTATAGGTAATATTATCCAAATTAACTCCTCTAGATACCCCCTCTATCACCTGTCCTGGAATCGCCCAAATGGGAATTTTATAATTTAATCTATAATAATATTTCTTCCAAACTCGTAATAAAGCACTTCTTAAAATGTGAGCTTTGAAAACTTGATCTACTTTTTTATTATAAATCAAATAAGCATGCCGACCAAATAATAAATCCCATCCCTCAAGTATAAGTATATTTCTATTTGTTAAATTAAGCCAGTCACTAATCAATGTTAAAGCCACCACGTCATAATATAATTTTAAATTCGGCGCCTTAAGTCCTCCTCTTTCCTGTGCATCTTGCATGATCTTAAACTTAACTCTTGGCTTTTTGTCCACCCATATAAACTTATTAATCCCCTTCTGCCAATCCTCCAAATTAGCATCTTTTTTCAAAATAGCTATCATTTGAAACAAGAAAAGAAATTTTGGAAGAATATTAATTTTAACTGCTGAAATTCTCCCCAGCAGAGATAATTGTAATTTTTTCCAGTCATTTAAATCCTTTTGCACTTTTACCCATAATGTCTCATAATTATTTTTATACAATTTAACATTAGAAGCTGTAATATAAACTCCCAAATATTTTACCTTTTTAACTATTTCAAAACCTGTCAATTTAACTAGATCATCTTTATCCTTCATAGACATATTTTTCGGTAATATTTTAGTCTTGTTATTATTTACCTTAAAACCAGAAACTTTCCCATACTGAGCAATAATTTCCACCAAATCAATCACTGAATCTATCGGCTGAGTTAATATCAGCACCAGATCGTCAGCAAAGGCCCTTAACCTATAATCATTCTTATTCACATTTATTCCCTTTATTATAGATGATTCACAAATTTTAATTAATAAAATCTCCATTGTTAACACAAATAACAATGGAGATAACGGACATCCTTGCCTTGTACCCTTTTCAATTTTAAATGCCTCTGTTAAACCCCCATTAACTATGGCCTGTGCTGATTGTTGTTGATAAATAGATCTAAGAGCAGCCAAAAATTTTCCCCCAAAATTCATTTTTTCTACAACTCGTAATAAGAACCCCCAATCTAATTGGTCAAATGCTTTTTCAGCATCCAAAAATATAAAAGCTGCTGGAATTTGGTTATTCTTATCCAAATACTCAATTAGGTTAACAATTTGTCTTACATTATACTTCATATATCTTCCAGTTATAAATCCAGATTGATCACTATGAATCAATTGCCTAAGTATTTGCATTAATCTGTTTGCCAATATTTTTGAAAAAATCTTATAATCTATATTCAATAATGATATAGGTCTGTAATTCTTGGGTTGAGACAAATCCTGACCCTCCTTTGGAATCAGTGATATGAAAGAAGTTCTCCAAGACGGAGGTAAATTCTGCCCCCAACAAAATACTATTGAACAATTCTTTAATGGTTCTACCATTTCATCAGATAACATCTTGTAATAAATTGCTGTTAAGCCATCTGTACCTGGAGCTTTACCAACTTTTAATTGCTTAATTACCCCCATAATTTCCTCCGAAGTTATTAAACAATTCATTTCTTCCCTCTGACTATTTGATAGTCTAGGAAAATGTGCTTGCTGTAAGTAATTCTCTATTT
>NW_015409694.1:0-2084 GCF_001527695.2 Protobothrops mucrosquamatus
GTTGACAAGTGAAACATTTTTTCAGTGAATTTTGCCTCATTTTATGACCTTTCTCGCCACAGTTGTTAAGTGGGTTACATGATGGTGGAACACTGCAACCGTCATAAATGTGAGTCAGCTGGTTGAGGAATTCTGGGAGTTGAAGTCCACAAGTCATAAAAGGGTCAAGTTTGAAGACCCCTGATCCAGACAATGCCGGGATTTACTAGATACAAGCAGACAAGACTTCCAAATAAGATACTATGCCTGCACCAGTGGCTGTCAGTATGAGATAGAATCTTGAGTTTCCTTGCTGGATTTTGCTGAGGTGTGATGGGAACTCCCTATACCATGGGGATGAATCTCAATGTGATCTTGAAGGAGAAAGTTTTCCTACTTCTTGGAAGATTCAATATAGTTTGGAATGAGGATATAACCTTGGGTAACAAGGAACATAGATTTCATCAACAAGAAATTTCTTGGAGCTGCTTTCTGTGTGACAACTCTGAGATGACTTTGGATGTGATATTGGATTGAGAGCCTGGTGGTTTATACCCTAGATGAAAGGCACCAAGGCATTTTGTTTTATAAGTTCCTCCTATTTCTAATGAGATCAGGTCTTGCATAAAGTAGGAGTAGCTGCACAGTATGTAGTGAAATGGTAATAGGGTGAGAAGAGTGTCTGTCAGTCCTCCCAGATAAACCAGTCAGGAAACCTGACTAGATGAACCAATTCTACTTTACTGTAAGGTTATATTAACACAACCTTGCAAGTCAGAAAGAACAGATTTTCTGTCACTGCTTGATCTAACTTTCTTTCTCTCCACTGGGGCAGTGGTGGCGAACCTATGGCACGGGTGCCAGAGGCGGCACTCAGAGCCCTCTCTGTGGGCACGCGTGGCATCGCCCCAGTCCTAGGCCTTCAGCTGGGTTTTATAAAACCTTTTCACTTTAGGCCTCCGCCGCCGTGTGCAAAAAAAAAAAAGGCTCAATCAGTCAATTTCAACTTCTCGCGGGAAAAAAAAGATCTTGCAAAGTTGGAATTGATTGATTGACCTTTTTAGTCCAACCCAGTCAGCCGTTACCGCCTCAGCCACGCCCATCCAATGGGCCACACCAAGCCAATAGGCCACACCCAGCCAATGGGCCACACCCACCCGGCACTCGACGATGCATAAGTGGGTTTTGGGTTGCAGTCTGGGCACTCAGTCTCTAAAAGGTTCGCCATCACTGCACTAGGGGCTTCTGCCTCTCTTGTCTGATTGTTTCCTAGGCAGCATCAACTCCCCTCATCTAGTTGGCTGCAACAAAACATATTAAATATTACTTTTTATATTTTGTGTTCTTCTTCCTTCTTCTCCTTTTTCTCTGTTTCTTTTCTTTTTGTGGCAGTACAGTGGGATTGCTAGCTGCCTACTAGTATTGGACATCACATAAATGAATGAAATAAGTAAGTATTGTAAATAAATTAACAAAATGTTTAGTATATTTTTTCCTGTAAATAGCTTTAGTGATCCTGTATGAGAAAGCAAAGTTCAAAACAGTTTTTATATCATATATTACAGTGAAATATGTTAAAATATGTACATGATTACCTCTGTCTGATTTGAATTTAGAAATAAAACATTCTAGGCTTCCATTTTTGTATTGGTTCCAAACTTGTGAGGAAATCTCATAGAGTGTGACACATTCTTTTGTTTACATATTTGAGCAGATCTTCTGTGCTAATAGAAATCCATTTCTTTCAGCACAGTAATGTTGAATACAATACGAGACACAACATAATGTTATATTTTTTATTCTTTTAACAAAAAAAATCCTCTACTCTTGCAATAGAGGTAGAATTCTTCTTCTTTTTAAATCCAATTTGTGGAATTCATTATCTCTGACAATGAGAAAGAAAAAATGGATAGGATCAACCTGAGATTGTTGTCCAAATAATTATATTATTTTTCTGTTTACGTGAATTCTTGCATTCATAACATAATGCATATTAATATAGACAAGTACACAGGAAGAACAATGCTTAGTGCTTTATTGGACATATCCAAAACTAGAAAATTTAAAGAACCCCCAGCCAGTGAAAATGAGTAGAGAGTACAGAA
>NW_015409695.1:0-2083 GCF_001527695.2 Protobothrops mucrosquamatus
GTTTAGTTTCTGAGCCAGTACGTCCTATGTCAGTCAATGGCTTCGCTCGCGTCAAGACTGGAATCTAGGGTCCAGGACGGGCGTGGCAACTTTGGCTGACTTAATCTGATTGGGCAGGAATACAGTCTACTACCCATGGGTGGATCCTCCATCTCCGTGCTGAGAAAAGGCGTTCAGGTAAGACAACGCCCCTTCTCTTGAGAATCGGAACTGCATCATACCTTAGTAATATAGGATTCTAAGAATATTTTACTATACTTTTTATTGATGGCATTTTCTTCCCTAAATAAACATTTGCTGGAATTGCTTGCTGTTTTCAAGAAAGTACATTATCAGCTGATACACAGTCCAGATAGCAGCATTCAATTTTATCAGCATCTTCCCAAATGACTACTACAGTCCTTAACACATTATAGTCATAAATATGAATATGTAGCGTCTACAAACAAATTTTGGTTAGTATATTTTAATTTCTTTGCATTTTTACTGATATAATATAATTTTGAACTCTAGCTCCTCAAAAATACCAAAACCTATTCTCATTTATTCCTTTGGAAATTTTCATAGTGACAATCTTACAGAACAGTATTTTATCATTTATCACTAGAGACTTCACTCATCTGTTTAATAAAAATTAAATATGTTGCATGATTGTAATAATCATTAAGAGTTGGATTGTTCAGATGGGAAGAGCATAGGTGAGCATAGGCATGGGGTATTTCATCGGCAGTAACTGCATACATGTGTTCCTGTTGATAAGGATAGTTTGCAAAGCAAGTCAAATTCCTTAATGTTTGTCTCTGTACTTTTAATTGTTTGATGTGCAAAGTGGCAGATAGAATATGACACTAATAAAATATGAAATAAATAATTTAGTGTGGTTTGTATTCCAAAAGGCAGTATGAGGAAGTCATATGGTGAAAATGTGGTCAAAGGAAGGTTAGTTTGTTTTTCATAGATTAAATATTATCCAGAGTGTGTTTTTTGTTTACCTAATCTTTGAGGAAAGAGTCTTTACCTGCACGTGCAAGATTTTGGTAGAAACAAATTTAGTATTTTTTTTAATAGTGCTAAGGATAGAATAGACACGTGGATTGCTTTCCATATTTTCCTTGATCCTTCACATTCATTCATTTTTAATCCTACCAGAAAGAAAGGTAATAAGAATAAAAAATGAACAAAACTGGTTCATTATATTCAGCCATTCCTCCTGGCCACATTGTTGAAAGGAAGAAATCTAAGTATTTTCTTATCTCTATTAATATATCATATAATCATTGCATTTCTGCAAAGGTACCAAAGAAAAGTCGTAAGTGCGAAAAATGGTCATAAATCACTTTTTTCAGTGCCATTGTAACTTCGAAGAGTCACTAAATGAACAGTTGTAAGTCGACGATTACCTGTATCTAGTAGACATAGATACTTCTAAAACATATAACAATAATGGGGTAAATCTAGTCAATAACAAACATTATGTACCCAATAAGGGACTTGAACTATTCTGGCCTAAAGGCTAGGACAGGGGTAGGCAACCTTGGCTCTTTTATGACTTGTGGACTTCAACTCCCAGAATTCCTGAGCCAGCCAGGCTCAGGAATTCTGGGAGTTGAAGTCCACAAGTTATAAAAGAGCCAAGGTTGCCTACCCCTGGGCTAGGAGATGCTTAATATGATACACCCCCACTCCCCCCACACAGAGATACACACATACATACACTCACAACATTCATCATGCTTCTGTATAATTATGAAAGGATATCCACATGTGGAATAAGAATTCTAGAATCAGAATATACACACACTTACCTGATTTTGTTTCTGCTCTATTCTTGTAAAAATATATTTAATACATAGTAAAGCTTTTTTTAAAAAAAATAATCAAAGTTTCTTTGAATAACAGTAATGAAAGAACCTTAATTGCAAGAATTTATATCCATAGATTTAGCAAATCTGGTTAAACCTCTTGCTGTTAAATTCAAACTAGCCTTCAGTATTATTCAGCATCTTTAGTTCAATATTGTAAACCATTAGAATGTTAATTTCATTTTCAAAGTACCTGCATATATTTTGTTCATCATGAATGA
>NW_015409696.1:0-2083 GCF_001527695.2 Protobothrops mucrosquamatus
GTATTAAAGTGGAAAGACTGAAAACTGGGGCCATTCCTTAAATTCTGACAGTTGCAGGAGACTTTGGGATTTTCATTTCTGTAGTTAAGTAGTTTTTTTCTGTCACAGACCAGAATTCTGCAAATTAACAAAACAAGCAAAATTTTCTGTTTCACGTGAATAAAATAGAAACATAAACTGATAACTATGTCATTGAGGCTATCAAGGCACAATGAGTTTTATAGACAATATCACCAGATTTTGCCACATTCGAGGAAATGTACTGTACTACTTGGATAGGCTCAGCTAAAATAACTTTGCCAAATAAGGAGTTCACGATGGCCACCTTCGTGTCCTTTAGAAGGCACAACTTGGGCCAGAGGTTCAGTGGGTCCTCCCCACGTAGATCCAGCCATAGCTGGGAGGGAACCTCTTTTCTATTTGCCTCCGGAACAGATGTTGGGAGGACATTACGAGGGAATGCCTTTCTTTTGCCATGCTCTATGCTTCCAAAATGGAGCCATCCCTATAGAATCGTAGAACCATAGACTTGGAAGGGACCTTGAAGGTCTTCTAGACCAACCCCCTGCCCAAGACAGGGGTTCTTATACCCTCTGAGACAAATGCTTGTCCAAGCTTCCTTTGAAAGCCTCCAGCAATGGAGCACCCACAACTCTGAGAAAAGCTGTTCCATTGCTTAATCATTCTCCAGCACTGGAGATGGATAATCCACCAATGGGTTTAGACTGTATTCCTGCCCAATCAGATCGAGTCAGCCAAAGTTGCCATGCCCGTCCTGGACCATAGATCCCAGTCTTGACTTGATCTTGCCCAGGACAGATGTACAACTTTGGCTTTTAGGCAGGTACAGTCTCTATTGGTGGATTTTCCATTTCCAAATTTGCTGAGTAGTGCTGTATTCAGCACGAAATTTGGCCTCCCTTGCAATTGATTCCTCTTTCTTTCCCATTCAGGAACTTCAGACTTCAGTCTCAATTCCTGACTGTCATGATTCCGTGCCAGCCTGTGTTCCCAACAGCTGAGTCTGAGGAATCTGAGGAGGAGGTGGAGGAGGCATTTGAAGGGCCATCAGGGTCAGAGGGAGGCTCTGATGAATTACAGGACTCACGGCTTGATGAAGAGCCTGGGCCCTCCAGTCATGTTCCTGATGAAGCTCAGCTGTGTGAGGGGAATGAGTCAGACTCGGACGACTCACACCTGATAGACTTGCTAATTGATGCTCGCGCACGCAGGCAATTAGTAAGAGTAAATCAGCAGCAGTCAATGGGACAACTCCAGAGAAAACGGAGAAGGCACTGAGAGGCAACGCCTTGGAACTGCTGTATAAAATCATTGTATTTCCAGATTGGATCTCCCTCTGATGAGCTTCTGCTCATTGCTGCTTGTCCTGTCCTCGGGGGGATAGGAGTATGTTCCCCAGGGTGGAGGGTATTCCATCTCTATGGAGAATAAATCGGCCCCTTCTTCCATGTGGCAGCCCTTCAACTATCGGAAGACTTCTATCAGGTCTCCCCTCAGTCTTCTCTCCATTAAGCTAAGCATATCTAGTTCCCTTAACAGTTCCTTGTACAATGCATCCTACAGACCCCACATCACATTAGTTGCTCTTCTATTAGCATTCTTTCTAGCATCTCCGCATCTTTTTTTGTGTTACATTTTGTATTTTGGGATGCTGCATCCATGCCAGAATTGGATGCAGTATCCCAAATGTGGCATCACCAATGTGGAATAGAGTGGTACTATCCCATGATCTTGGTGCTATCCCTCTGTTGATGCAGCCCAGAAGTGAGTTGGCTTGTTTGGCCACTTCAGGACACTGCTGATTCATACTCAAGTGATGTCCACCAGGACACCTAGATCTTTGGGGTGCTTTAACAGTTAACAGACTCCAAGGCCCCTAACTTGTGGGGTCCCACAGGGGTCGGTCCTCTCTCCACTTCTGTTCAATATTTATGTGAAGCCGCTGGGGGAGATCATTCGTGGCTTTGGGGTGGATTTCCATCAGTATGCTGACGACACTCAGCTGTACATATCCACCCCGGGCGACCCCAACGATGCCCTTGACGTGATGACCCGGTGTCTG
>NW_015409697.1:0-2083 GCF_001527695.2 Protobothrops mucrosquamatus
AGAAAGAAAGAAAGAAAGAAAGAAAGAAAGAAAGAAAGAAAGAAAGAAAGAAGGAAGGAAGGAAGGAAGGAAGGAAGGAAGGAAAGAAAGAGATATGAATGAATGGAGAGATAGATAGATAGATAGATAGATAGATAGATAGATAGACAGAGATAAGAAAGAAAGAAAGAAAGAAAGAAAGAAAGAAAGAAAGAAAGAAAGAAAGAAAGAAAGAAAAGAAAAAAAAGAAAGAAAGAAAGAAGGAAGGAAAGAAAGAAAGAAAGAGATAAGAATGAATGGAGAGATAGATAGATAGATAGATAGATAGATAGATAGATAGATAGATAGATAGATAGATAGATAGATAGATAGATAGATAGATAGATAGATGAGATAGATAGAATTGTGGGTGCTTCATCACTGGAGGTTTTTCAGAAGAGACTGAAATGATACAGGGACTCCTGCTTGAGCAGGGGGCTGGACTAGAAGACCTCCCAGGTCCCTCCCAGCTCGACTCTGATTCCGATCCTGACTCTCAAAGACGCCTCCTGCCTCGGGGCCAGCAGAGGCCGAGAAATGAGAAGAGAAATGCTTTGGCCTGGCCTATTGTGCCCGGGTCCCGGCAGCTGACGGTGGCACCCTGACCCAAGCAGAGGTAGGAGCAGCCCTGCCTTGCCAAGGCTGAACCCGGCAAACAAAGACGACTCTTTTCTTCGTGGAAAGCGAAATTCTTCCAAAGGGTCTGGCATCGCCAGGGCCGCTATTAATAGGACAATGTCCCGCTTTGACAGCAGATACATGTCGGACAATGCCGTAATGTCTTCTGAATGCGCCTAATTCAGGCAGCTTCTCTTCTGCAGCCGGTTTCTTGCGAGAGTTCTCTCTTTTTTTTTGGAGGGAGGGGGGGGTCTTTTAATTTGTGCTGCTTTTGGGAGGGAGGGGGGGAGAAGGCAAGGTTTAAATTGTGGGCCTCTTGCCGTTCTTGAGGTGGGTCTCTCGCACGCCCCGGGCCCATGACTTGTGACTGCAATTAAAGGCCAGAATTTCCGTTGCTCAGGGAGACATTGGTGAAAAAAAAGGTTCGCTCCGTTTTACAACCCTGCCTTGCTTGCCGCAGTCGTTAAGCGAACCATTGTTAAGTTAGTAACACGGCTGTTAAGTGAACCTGGATGCCCCATGGCTTATCAGAAGGTCATGAAAGATGATCACAGGACTCCTGGAGACTGCAACCGTCCTAAGTACATGCCAGTTGCCAAGTGACCCCGGGACACTGCAACCGTCCTAAGTACATGCCAGTTGCCAAGCGACCCCGGGACACTGCAACCGTCCTAAGTACATGTCAGTTGCCAAGCGACCCCGGGACACTGCAACGGTCCTAAGTATATGTCAGTTGCCAAATGACCCCAGGCCACTGCAACCGTCCTAAGTACATGCCAGTTGCCAAGTGTCCGAATTTTGAACACACGGTCCTGGGGATGTTCGAATGGTTAAGTGTGACAAACAGACGTAAGTGGCTATTTTTCAATGGTGTTGTAACTTGGATACGGTCATAGAACTAATCAATTAAAGTTAGTCCTGGGCTAACAACCGTTTGCGTAGCAATTGTTCAAAGTTACAACAGCAACTGCAAAAGGGTGACAGGACTGGCTGATTGGCAGCTGGCCTGTATTTATGACGGTTGCTGCGTCCCAGAATCTCGTGGTTCCCCTTTGGCGAAAGCCGTTGTAACTTTGAACGATCTGTTGTTAAGTTGAGGGCTACCTAGATTGAAATCTTCTGGAGGATTTAACACACACATACAGAAACACACCGTTGTTATTTCAGATAAGGGAGGGCCCGGCGTCTCACACGGCTGCACCAACCTTGTCTGCAGCTTCTGAGGAGATGTTGCATGTGTGGCTGGGGGGCACCACGCGCTGGCATTTCTTCTGCTGGTTACTCATGGCCCAGGAGTTGGCGAAATTGTAGCTGTTCTCTTCCAATATCCCTGAAGTGGACAGGAGAGAAAAGGCAACAGTATTACGACAACCTGATTAGAATCCCCTTGTGAACACACACTTTTAGTGGGTCACGGAGAGACCTGCGTTGTAACCCACTAGCCAAA
>NW_015409698.1:0-2083 GCF_001527695.2 Protobothrops mucrosquamatus
AAAGCAGAATTCCTTCTGCACAAAAAGCAATCATTGGAAAACCAAGAAAATAAAAGCAACTCAACCAGTCTTTTAATATCTTGTTAGTGAGTATGACAGAGTAGTTAAAGGGTACGATGATACAATTGATCAATTTAGAGCTTGAGTATTTCCCTTATGTCAGCAAACAGTTTTATCTACTTGTATGCCACTTTAAGGTATATGCTTGGTAGGAGGTACCACTATAAAACATAAACAAAGAAATTATCCAACCATTAATATGTAGAAAACATCCCTTAGCCTTTCTTTCTTAATAAAACTTTTTT
The DNA here is from genome assembly GCF_001527695.2 of Protobothrops mucrosquamatus. Lineage (NCBI taxonomy): Eukaryota > Metazoa > Chordata > Lepidosauria > Squamata > Viperidae > Protobothrops > Protobothrops mucrosquamatus. The sequence goes on from NW_015409698.1 coordinate 306, forward strand.
GTACTATCTATACCAACAGGTGTAGCAGTTTTGAGAATATAAGCACTATTCATTAATATCGCAATTTTGGTAAGTCTTCACATCTAATCTGCTTATGTGCAGTTTTTCATGAGCTGTGTGAATTTGTTCAGAGAATCTACATAATATATATCCTGCCTGATTTAAGCTTCTGTCCTATAGACAGCATGTCTAAAATATCTTTTCAGGTTTCCAAATAGTCTTTGATATAGATTTGTTCCCCAAATGTCAGTAATTAAGATGCAAACTCTTACGTTTTAGGGGAATAATTGAATGCCTTTCAATAAAATAAAATTATATTTGCATATATTTGTATATTTTAATATTCAGCTAAATTATGTGCTACATAATAACAGAATAGCAGAGTTGGAAGGAGCTTGGAGATCATAAAATCATACAAATGATACAGTTAAAAGAAAACTAAAACTGACTGACAAAGAGATAAAAGCAAGGATGAAAGATAAGTTAAAAGATGGAGGGAGCCCTTTCAGGCCACCCCGATGGGTGCATACAGCTCTTTGATCCCCACATAAGTTGGCAGAACCAGGTTTTAATGCTCGTCCAGAAGGCCAGATGACTGAGGACCAACGTCGCCTCTGGGGACAAGATGTTCCATACGGTGAGGACAATGGCAGAGAAGGCTCTCTTCCTAGATGTTGTCACTTGGAATTCTTTAAGATAACATACAATCTCTGCCTGACCAGCAGGCAGATGTAATTGAAATAAAACAGCTCCTCAGATAACTTGGTCCCTTTCCATGAAGGGCTTCAAGGGTGATAACTAACAGCCTGAATTGGATTTGGAAACAAACTGGCATCCAATGCAGTTCACACAGCAGAAGTGTTACATATGCAGTCCTTGGGGTATCCAGAGGTGCTTATGTGGCCTCATTCTGCACCAGGTGCAGTTTCCAGATATTCTTCAAGAGTAGCCCCATCAAGTGTGCATTGCAGTAGTCTATATGGAAGATAAACAAGGCAAGAGTAATTTAGAGAAGGGTTCCTGATGCAGGAAGGAGTGTATCTGGCACACAACTCAAAATTCAGCAAAGCCCCCCCCCCCAGCTATGACTACTACCTGCTGCTTGACCATGAGTTGCAAATCCAATTCTTTCCATGAAATCAGTATGCATCCCTATACAATGTTAAAACACTACATAAAATTAATCTCAGTACAACTGTAGATATAATTACATTACACTCGCTTGCTTTGCATGTTTTATCAGTGCCTATCTGAACACTGGTTGTCCAGACAAAGCATTTAAAAACATTGGCTAATGTCTTAGTCTGTTGAATTTGGCTTTGGATACATATGTATGTATGTATGTATGTATGTATGTATTTATTTATTTATTTATTTATTTATTTATTTATTTATTTATTTATTTATTACATTTATATCCCGCCCTTCTCCTTGCGGACTCAGGGCGGCTGACAATTGGATAAAATACTAACATATTATACATATTATACCTAATTAAAATTTAATTAAAACGAAATATTTAAATATGTCAAATTAAAAGTAATTAAAACCCCCTTAAAACCCCTTTAAAATCCCTTACGCCAGTCCCGCTAGCTGGAACAACCACGTCTTGAGGGCGCGGCGGAAGGAAGGGAGATCAGGGATCACCCTGATCTCTGGGGGCAGTTCGTTCCAGAGGGTGGGAGCTCCCACAGAGAAGGCCCTCCCCCTTGGGGTCGCCAGCCGGCACTGTCTGGCTGACGGCACCCTGAGGAGACCCACTCTGTGAGAGCGTACAG
>NW_015409699.1:0-2083 GCF_001527695.2 Protobothrops mucrosquamatus
GAACTGGTCATAAGTCACTTTTGTCACTGCCATTGTAACTTTTGAACGGTCACTAAATGAACAGTTGTAAGTCAAGGACTATCTGTAAAAGCTCTTTGCTAAGGTAGGCATTGTGGCTAAATTTATGTTGGAGGTGAGGTCAAGTAACGGCCCTGAGCTGCTTCAGAAAATGGATGTTTGCCTATGTTCCTTCATCCTATGCTGGTTCTCTTGTACTTGCAAAACCCAATTTGGCCCGTGTGTGTGTGTGTGTGTGTGTGCAGTTTAATCTAGCTTCCTTTTATTTATTTCCCTTCAATTTAAATCTAGAGGTGCCCTGTTTTTCCTTGATTTCCTAGCTTACTTTAATTCTATATGGAAACGTATGTAAAGTTTCTGATTTGCCTGATGCGAGAATATAATCCTGATTCCGAAGCTTTGAAAAACGCACACGCACCAATAGGAACGGTGCATGCTACAAAGTTGTGGAACATGGCATTGGCTGCAGAATTAGATTTTTGGAGAATCTCTGGTTGTTGTTTTTTTTTTTCTTTTAAAAAATACAAATCTAAACGTTTAGATTGGGCCAACTACTAGCTTCCTGCAAGCTTGAAAACCACAAACTGTTGAGGGGGGAGAGAGAGAGAGGGCAGAAATAAAGAACTACTATTACTCCTTTCTTTTGCCACAAGTCACATACTATTAGAGTAAAAGTGAAATTAAGCAAACTCAAAAAACACCCAGCTGTTAAAAAGTGGATAGCTTGATGGGTGCACATTAAAAAAAAAAAAGCTTTTAAACAAAAAGGGATGTGTTTGTTTTAAGGAAGTTAACGCTTTGGATCTTTATAAAAAAAGATTAATTTTTCTTTTTAAAAACCCGTATTAGGATACTGGAGTTGTACAACCAACACCAGCCCTGCACACAATCACCCCTTAAAATTGTCACTGGTGCCACGGCATTGTGCTGGCTTCCAGAAATACTGGTTTGTGCTGAAAAGAGCGTCTTGCATCCTGCCCTGGAGAAAAATGCTATCTGTTTTCCACAGGCTCTTCAGCCATTCCACTTCAGGACTGGAAATCTGTGTTTCACTTGGAGGTTTTCAAAATTGGACAACCGTTTGACTGGGATGCTATAAGGCTCCTGTCTTAAGCAGGGGGGTGGACTAGAAGACCTCCGGATGTCCCTTCCAGTCCTATGAGTCTGTTAGAGCAGGAGACCCTATATCATTTCAGACAAATGGTTGTCCAGTCTCTTTTTGAAAGCCTTCAGGAATGGGGCACCCACAGCTTCTGAAGGCAAGTTGTTCCATTGGTCGATTGCTCTCCCCGTTAGGAAATTTCTCCTTGAGTTTGGAAAAATAAAAAAATATAATTAAAAAAAAAAGGTATAGACCCAAGTATCAGCACGCTGAAGAGTGATTACAGGCAAATGAAATAAGCTGGGAAAGATTTTGGCACCAGGAGACTTAAGCTGTTCCACTAGCAGTAGTCATGCAGATTCAGATGGGTTTGATTTTGTTTGAAGTTTAATTTTGTTCAATTTTGTTGGAAGAAACTTGAAACAACCCACTTAATTTCTCATCCTAGGATCACAAAAGCAGACAGATACTTTGCCATGCAAAGTACTTATCTAACCCAATCTTCATAAAATTGGTTATGGGCATGATTTTTAGGACCGTTTTAAAAAAAAAAAAAAATCCATAGCAAACAATGAACGCAATAGTCAAATATGATGAAATATTTTTGATGTTAAAATATTTTAACAGAGCATTCTAAGTGTAGCTGTTGTGCTTCCAATAACGGAACAATTTTTCCAATTTTTTTATTTGTTTCATTCAGACCTGCAGTTTTCAATACTCTGGTTTTATCACACCCAAATTATTATTATTTATTATTATTTATTGAATTTATATCCCGCCCTTCTCCTTGCGGACTCAGGGCGGCTGACAATCAATTTAAAAATACATCAAAAACAATTACAAAATTTAAAATTAGTTAAAAAGAAATATTTAAATGTTGTCTAATTAAAATATGAATAAAACCCCTCTAAAAATTCCCCTAGGCCAGTCCCGCTTGTTGGAATAGCCATGTCTTAAGGGCGC
>NW_015409699.1:10917-12102 GCF_001527695.2 Protobothrops mucrosquamatus
TTTCAAGGTGAGACTGGAAGAGGGGCTGGTCTGTCTTTTGCTCGTTTTACCACTGGGGCTTCCGTGTCTCATTTGGGCCTGTCTGTCTTTACTTCAGAACCGGGAGCTACAGATCATGCGGAAGCTGGATCACTGCAATATTGTCCGCCTGCGATATTTCTTCTACTCGAGCGGAGAAAAGGTGAGGGAAAGCTGGAAAAAAAAAAAAAAGAGGGCACGCCATAGAAGAGTAACAGGGCTTATTCTTTCTTGGTCCTATTTCTGCTTTTGAGGGTCTGCCTCAGATTTGTAATTTGCCCACTTTGTATTTTGGACTGGAACTCCCGTAATCCCTTTCTTTGTCTATACTGTACTGTCTATACTGTAAAGCAGGGGTCTCCAAGCTTGGTAATCTTTTAAGATTCGTGCTAGCTGAGGAATTCTGGGAATTGAAGTCCACAAGTCTTGGAAGTGGCCAAGGTTGGAGACCCCTGCTGTAAAGCATTGACGGGAATCCAAGACTGTGCAGAGACCATGTTTATGACCAGACTCAAGAAATTCGGGTTAATACTTGATGCCCCTCCATGTTCACAATCAAAATGCATCCTTTGTACTTCATATCCCATTCTTGAAACAGATGATAGATACAGATACTCCTCGACTTATAACTGTTCATTTAGAATAGAATAGAGCTGGAAGGGACCTTGGAGGTCTTCTAGTCCAGCCCCCTGCTCAAGCAGGAGAACTTATACCATCTCAGACAGGTGACTGTGTAGCTTCTTCTTAAAAATCTCCAGTGATGGAGCACCCATGATTTCTGGGGGCAAGCTGTTCCACTGGTTCATTGTCCTCACTGTCAGGAAGTTTCTCCTTAATTTTGTGACTGCTCAGATCACAACAGCACTGCAAAAGTGAGTATCCCCACGGTCACATGATCAAATTCAAGAGGCTTGGTAACTTTATTATTTATTTATTTATTTATTATTTATATTTCTACCCCGCCCTTTTCCCTACAGACTCAGGGCGGCTTACAGCCTTTTAAAAACAAATACATAAATATAATAATACTAAAGTTAAAATGTTAATTTAAAATGAAATATTATTATAAGGCCTTTATTATTTTTTTATAAAAATTATTATAAAACCATGTTAAAAATAACCCTTAGGCCAGTCCTGCCAGCTTAAATAGCCATGTCTTGAGGGCGC
>NW_015409700.1:0-2083 GCF_001527695.2 Protobothrops mucrosquamatus
CCTCACTTAGTGACAGCTGTTCTATCTCCAACACCTGGGTGTAAATTGAGGACTACCTATACTAGGTGGAAAGGGGCTACCAGACTCCTGATAACACATGGGGGGGGGTCTTCATTTGTTTTAAATCAGGGATTTGGTGGCCTTTAAGACTTGGGACTTCAACTCCCAGAATTCCCCAGCCAGCGTTGGGGAATTCTGGGAGTTGAAGTCTGCTACTTAAACTTGCCAAGTTTGGAGATTTCTGTTTTAAATTTAAAAAGAAAATAATATTCAATAATAAGATAAAATAACCTTTATTGTCATTTTTTTACTGTGGGCACAACGGCACAGATCAAAAATGAAATTTAGTTGCCCGCTCTCAAAGTGAAACACATACATGACACACACCTAAACATACTATGTACAACATATGTATAGACCAGGGGTAGTCAACCTTTGTCTCTTTTATGACTCGTGGACTTCAACTCCCAGAATTCCTGAGCCAGCTGTGCTGGCTCAGGAATTCTGGGAGCTGAAGTCCATGAGTCATAAAAGAGCCAAGGTTGACTACCCCGGTATAGACCCACACTCCTACATATACATAACAAATAAATATTAAATACTGTTCATCTTGAATATATAACAGAAGGAGGAAGCTTGAGAGTTCACAAGGTTAATGCTGTATTTAAAGAATATTTAATTATTGTTAATTTTAAGTCTTTCAAGTTTCCTTTCTGCTACCTATTCAAAATGGACAGTGATTAGTATTTATATGTACGTGTATGTATGGATATAGGTATATATATATGTGTGTGTGTGTATGTATATATATAGCATGTGTATATATGTATATATGTGTGTGTTATGTATGTGTCTGGGTAGATATATGCCACAGAATTCCATTTTTAATGTGGGCCAGTGTGCCCGCAGTAAAAAAATGACAATAAAGGTTATCTTACCTTACCTTAATTCTCTTCTTGATTTTATATTTGTTTTTATACCACTGTAATCCAGCCAAAGTGACTCAAGAGAGTGAGATGGGTGACGTATAAATTCAATGAATGAATGAATGAATGGCCAAGAACAGCACCTCTATTTCCCAGAATGCCTCTGTAACCTACCTGGGTCTCAAGGGCATCCTGGGAAAACAAAGATGGCGGACGCCTCCAATCACAGGGATAACTGCATCCTGGAGTTGGTGGGGGACGGGGGGGGCAGGGCAGGAAGAAGAAGCCAGCCCTTCTCTTGCCGGCCTCGGCAGAATCCCGGCAGGTCCGGCCGGCCATGGTGCAGACTGACCATGGAGGGGGTCACTCGGGACCCCCAAGAGAGCTGCACTCCCATGGGAAGGGGAGGGGGGGTCTTGGATCGTGGCCCTGGGGAAAATGAGGGTGGGGGGATCAGAAAGCCAGCGGGGCGTGGAGCCACTCACCCAGGGAGATGGAGTTGAAGCCCAGGGCGAACGGTGGGGTGTCTCCCAGCTGCACGGACAGGCTGACGTTGGAGACGGAAGCGCTGAGGATGATGGTGGCCAGGATCTGCGGCATCCTGAGGGGGGAACCAGGATGGGGGGGGAGTCAGTAGGAAACAGCGTTAAATGTGTACATCCCAGTCAGTGGGAGGGGGCTTTGGCCCCAAAGGGGATCCTGGCTTGGAGGACATGGACACCTTCTTGGCTACCATGCCTAACAAGGCAGAAAGCATCAACCCCCCCCCGTCCCCCCCATTCTGCCTGGGGATCCTGAGGAGGCCTTGACCCAGAATCCAGAGGCTGCAAATGGCCGGAGGGGCCAAACTGAATCCTGGCAAGGAGGAGGACCGACTCTGAAGCCAGGGTCTCCAACCATGGCCACTTTAAGACTCGTGGACCTCAACTCCCAGAATCCCTCAGCCAGGTCTCCAACCATGGCCACTTTAAGACTTGTGGACCTCAACTCCCAGAATCCCTCAGCCAGTCTGCAACCATGGCCACTTTAAGACTTGTGGACCTCAACTCCAAGATCCCTCAGCCTGTCTCCAACCATGGCCACTTTAAGACTTGTGGACCTCAACTCCCAGAATCCCTCAGCCAGGTCTCCAACCATGGCCACTTTAAGACTTGTGG
>NW_015409701.1:0-2083 GCF_001527695.2 Protobothrops mucrosquamatus
CCAGATGTTGGGTACATGGAAAAGTAGATATGGTTCTGATTGTCCCTCCACCAGGGATAAAGAATTGAAGACATACTCAGCAGATAATAAACAACTGCTAGCCAGGCCAACTTCCCAGAAAAAAAGAGTTTTAAAAAAGACTGAACTAAACAAGAACAAACAATCCAGAATAGGAGTAAAAAAGCAGAAAATAGCAAGATTAGAAAGGAAAAGAGGCAAATAGCAGAGAATTAACCATGTGATTAAAGGCTCCTCCACACAAAACTTTCTGGCTGTGGATGGGCTAGAATAGGACTTGACAAACCACGATTTTCTGCTTTGCTTCAAAATGATGTTTTCCAACTCACACTAGTGCAATTTTTGCTACTCAGTTTTTCTGAATCATTTTAATCCAGTCTTTGTGATGTTTGAATGCCTATTGGTCAGTATGGCAATCTAATGGTCCATATTCCTTTCTGGTCACTACTCTATTTAGACATTTAGACATCTTCATCCCAGAACAGGAATATGTGCACATAAAGGTTCTACTATTTTCACAAAAGCCTCAAGCTTTATGCAGCTTTCTTTCACATATCAATACATGCTGATCTAAAGCAATCATTCCTATCCTCACACAGAAATGGTGTTAATGGTTACTACAAAGGGGAAATGGTCAGAGGTGAATTAATGAATGACTTTTTAAAAAACAACCCTGTTTTTCCTTCCAGTGACAAAGAAAGGTGAGATGGTGATAACCTTTCCCTTTACCCCACCCCACATACTACTTCAGTGGTGGATGTAACAGGCAGTTTGTGAAATACAAGGGAGGAGGTGCATCATTAAAAATGTATATCAGTGGAAATCATGTACAGGTAGTCCTCAGGTTATGGTGGCAATTTAAATTGCCACCAATAAGTGATGCATTCATAAAGTGTGACATTATATCACTGTGTCACCTAACAACAGTAATTCTGGCAGTCCTGGTTGCCATCTTAACCTGAAGACCACAGAGGTCATTAAGCGAGGAACCTCAAATGATTGTGACTTGGAAGTTGTGACTTCCTGCTGGCTTCCCCATTGATGTTGTTTGATACCCTGCTGGGAAGCTAGCCTGGAACGTCAGAAATTGCAACCAGGTCATCCTTGCTTGCTGCAAAGTCATAATTGCAAGATGAGCAATCACAATCACAAGAGTGTGAGAATGATGCTGAACAAAGAGCTGGAATCTATGGAGTTATTTCTTAAACTGGCTTCATTTCACGTGTGTTTCAGTACTGAAGACAAGTTGCTTGAAGTTGCCAGTGTAGATGGAACCTGAAAGAATAAACAGAACAGAATATTAGAAAAGACATTTGTTATAAATTAAAAAGTGGGGGAATGTCCCTGTTTTCAACTCTCTGCAAGAGTTTTTCAAGTGGAGAAATATAAGAGGGTCAAAAAGAACTGAATTGGTTATTACAGGGATGTCAGCAGTCTTTCCCAGACCTAGTTGTCAATATCAGCTATATGACCAGTGGATGGGAGTTGTGGGATGGATGGGCATCAAGGATACTTAGTCAGATATCACATTTTCATTTTCACTAATATAAATTCAAGAATGTATTTCACTGACCTTAGGCAGCTAAAGCTGGAAATGCTGCATGACCAGAAGGTGCTGACTTCTAATAGAAGGCACAAGGATTTGCTTCTGAGAGAAAAGAAATCAATTCTTTAATAGTGGGTAGAGGGAGGGAGGGAGGGAGGGAAGGAAGGAAGGAAGGAAGGAAGACAACAAAACCCATTATTCTAAATCTTAGGCTCTGATCCAAGATAAATGATGCTGTGTTTTAATAAGACTGTGATATTAAACATCCATTAAATGTAGTAGCAAAGAAACAAACATATACCTAATTTGTGGTACCCATAGTGTTGTGTTCTTTTGTATTCCCCCCCTTAATCCCCTATGCGCATCCTGATCACCCATTAAGGGTGATTGCCCTTCTCCATCTGCATACAGTTTCATGCCCGTTGCTGGTTGGCTAACTAGCAACAGGGTCTTACCAGCCAATGGAATTGTGTGATTACAAGCCAGGGGAATCCCATAAAAGAGGGCTCCCCTGGCCCA